>NC_090840.1:21155000-21455000 GCF_028021215.1 Eschrichtius robustus
CTGTGCAAACACTATATGCGTGTCACTTTATTTTTTCATCACAAAAATATTCAAATGTAGGTGACATGAATCTTCCCCCTTTTGCAAAAGGGAAATGGAAGCTTTAGGCTCTGCAGAGGATGCAACAGATCCAGGATTTAGTGCCAGGTTTATCTAAATCCAAAGTACTGCCCCTAGCTGTCTTGTTAAGGTGCTACTTTTTATATTATATATGAATGCCTTGAACATGGCTGTATATTCCATGCCCCATATACATGAATTATACATATTTCCAAGTGTGCCAGGCTGTCTTGACTCTGCCACTCTCCACTGGAGAGCCACTCAAGGTTGTTCATGGTCATACCTCCAGACACCTTCTCCAGTTTTCTCTCTTCCCTGCCCCTTACATACTCTGCATTCCAATAAAAACTGACTGCCCATTTCTGCGATCTGAACATGCTTCACTTTCCTCCACCTGGCCTTGGCCTGGAGACGTTGGTACAGAGTCCAACCTGCAGCTCAGATACTCAGAAAATGGAAATTTTTCTCAAATCCATTTCTATTTGGATTCCTCTTTCTACTGGAATTGAGGAAAGTGAATAGAAGTCAAGCAAGAAGCACTGCATACTTTGCAGGGCCCCACGCAAAATGAAAATGTAAGCCCCTTGTTCAGAAAATAAGGATTTCAAGATGACGACAACAGAGCATTGAACTAAGCGATGGTCCCTGCTGAGTCCAGAGCTCTGTGTGACACACATAGGTCACACACCCATGAAGCTGGAGCTACAGTCAATGTTGGATTCCTTTCATCTCTGTGGTTATTTCTAAATTTGGTGGGGGACTTCCATAGTTCACATTGGGAGTGGGAAGTATCTAATCCTTGGGGTCCGCTGTCCGTGCCGCTGTCTGCTCTGAAAACTTGTCTTTCTGACATTCATCATTGGTCCAAGCAAATTGCCTCATTCTCAAACTGAATGCTAAAAAAAATTCAATAGACATTTTTCTCATTAACTTTTTAAAAAATTTATTTATTTATTTATTTATTTATTTATTTATGGCTGTGTTGGGTCTTCGTTTCTGTGCGAGGGCTTTCTCTAGTTGCGGCGAGCGGGGGCCACTCTTCATCCCGGTGCGCGGGCCTCTCACTATCGCGGCCTCTCCTGTTGCAGAGCACAGGCTCCAGAAGCGCAGGCTCAGCAATTGTGGCTCACGGGCCTAGTCGCTCCGCGGCATGTGGGACCCTCCCAGACCAGGGCTCGAACCCGTGTCCCCTGCATTGGCAGGCAGATTCTCAACCGCTGCGCCACCAGGGAAGCCCGAGTAGACATTTTTAACATAACTTCCTAGCTATGCATTGGATAAACTGTTATTTACAGGACTATACATAAAGCAAATCCAAAGTCCCAGCAGGTTGCCTCACTCTCATCCATGAGGCCCTTCTACCTTCTGCCACTGCTGCTCCGGTGTGCAAGGGAAGAGATTTCAATCTGTCTTAAACACATCCCTGCTCCCAAATCCTCGAACCTGTCTAAGGGTATCACCCCTACTCAGGACCTGGCTTTCGGGGGGGAACACAGGATCACACAACAGCTGTGCGTTCCCTTTCTCTCCACCTCGCCCCACTCTCTGGCATTCTTGCCTGTCCTGCAGATTTGTATCTTATTCAAGTTTTTTCTATGCCCCAGTCTTTAATATTTTCCCTCAAGATCTAAGCTATCAACTATAAAAGCCAGAAAGGGATTGCCTTCTCTCCCTACATTCTGCTTTTGGCATCCACTGAACTAAAGATTATCTAACAGTAAAGTTGTCCCAATAGAGACGTCAGGGTGGGAGGGGGACGTGAGAGTGAAATACTGGGAAGAAAGAAATTGGGTTGAAATATTTTAATGACATTATCCATGCTATACATCTTATATCCCCAAGGTTGTCAAGAATATGTGTATGTGTGAACCCCTCCCCCCGGTGGGTAGTGAACTCACCAACTCCTTAGATACCGATTCCTGTCTTAGAGAAAACTTTTACTTCCTTAAATACCCCCTTTACTGTTTATAAAAATTAAAGTATACGAACACACACACACACAGACACACACAGACACACACAGACACACACACACACACACACGAGAGGCAGGGTGATGTCAGAGCCCTCCTCTTAACCGCTATTCCCTCCCACTTCCGAAAGCAGGGAACGCATTTCATCTTGATGTAATGTCCATATGGAACAGAATTTATCACGTCTACCAAATGGTGAGAAAACTTCCTAGCTTGAGTCCCTTATCCACTTGTCATTGCCACCTTTTTCTCCTCTTTGCTTTTCCCCTAAATGACTCTCCTCACCCCAAACAAACACACACATTTAGGTTTCTTTCTTTCTCTGTCTCTGTCTTTGTCTGTGTCTCTCCCTCATCTTTACTTTCTCTCTTTTTTAGCATAAAATTTACTAATCCTTCAACCTTTAAATAATAATTTAGTATATTTTCTTAATACATTAATTTTACATACAGTGTATATATTCTAATGTATATTAATTATTATAAAACCAACTAATATTGGTTATCTAGGTAAGAGTCTACACTAAAAAAATAGTAATAACAAAAGCTGACACTTACCTAGTGTTTATCATATATACCCATTACTCTAAAGACTTTATGTGTATTAAACCCATTTTCACGAAAAAATTCCTGGTACCTATTATAAGAGCTTTCTGTGATTTGGTGGGAAGCTGTACTGTGATTTGACAGGAAGGACTGTCACATCTGTGGAGCTTCTGTCCTCAGGCTCTTCAGAAGTCTGGTGGTTATAACTTTCCTGCTTCCTAACAGAGAGGAACTGGGCCACACAATCTCCTAGTATTCTTTTCAACATTAACATTCATGGAAACTTTACTTTCTGTGTAGTCCTTTTTATAACAGTTTATCCAATTCATAGCTAAGAAATTGGTTATGCTAAAAATGTCCATTTAATTATTTTAACATTTAGTTTTCTAAATTGGACATGGCTTGGGGGGCTGGGAAAGGGAAGACGAGCAGCAAATGTCAGAGAGACACATGTGGGAATAAATTAAAAATGGACTTGTGCTGGGCTTGCACCCCTCTGAAAATGGCCCCAGGAGACAAGAACCCCTGGAGCAAGAAAGCTCCCCCACCCCCCAGGATTGGCCCCCTGGTTGAGCAACTTAATGGAGGCTGTGTTAATGCATCAAGGGAGCAGGGGCTTTACTTCCTAATCTGCACTTTGCACTCAGCTGCAGACACACTGCAGGCATCTCTTCATGAGGTCAACATGAAAATGAATTGCTCCCTACCACGATGCAGTTGCTGTTTGATGTGTGCAGAGATGTATGTTGGGGAGGAGCAGAGTTAAAGGCCTCTCTTAGGGCTGGCAGAGGAAACCTGGGTTCGTCCTAATAACACACTGTGGACAGGATTTGTAAGAAAAGCCCAGGTTTTAGAAGTTGTTCCAGGTACAGCAGAATTCCTCCTGGAAAATGGATACTTAGAAATCAGTTAAGGGTAATATATTGGAGTGTTTAATTCATTAGCTGATTTAAAACTATTCACTGGGACCAAAACAAAAACAAGAATCTGCTCACTTTCCCATTTAGGTGTTTTTACTTGTTTGATTTTCCTTATTTTACTTATTTGATCTTAAAACTGCACAGGCTGTAGACAGGGGAAATATGACCGTGCATCTAGTTTCCTCAGGACTACCATGGTTTCTGTCTGTTGTTCTGGGGTAATTATTAAAAGCATCTCTGACACCCTTGAAGAGAATTCTAGTTTGGACAGTAAGTAGACTGGCCACTCTGAGGTGACAGGGATTAAGCCACGTGCCCAACATCATTCCATCAAAGCTAAACTATGCTTTAATACTCCAAAGTCTGCTCGGGTAGAAGTTTGGCCTAGAAATTCACCATCACCATCCCTTGCCTGGTTATTTTTGTTCCTTCTTTCTCTGACACCTAATTCACCTTCTGTTTCTCAAGTACATTGATCACCAGATTTTGGTGTTCTGTTCCACATCCCCCCCGCCTCACTATACCCAAGTCATCACTACTTTTTCTAAAGCAGACCCATGTCCTGACTCTGTGGCTTAATTCAAGAGGTTCTGAGCATCTGTCTGGCAAGGCTAACTACTGTAACAACCACGGAGTTTTAGTAGGTTACATTGAAATAAAAATGTGTTTCTCACTAATGCAATGATTCTACATGAGAGTCCTTGGTCCAGTGGTTCTTCTGGGCAATTTTTTTTGAAATAATGACTCAGAGACTCCTTTCCTCTTATGATTCCACTGGTCCCTAGGGCTGGAGAGTCCTATGCTTTCAGCTGTTAGGAAAGGACAAAAGAGAGAGTGGAGAAGAGGCCTGGAAGTAGTATGTAGACTTCCACCCACATTCCGTGGCCAAAATTTAGAAAGGTAATATATCACCAGTCTAGGTTTATACACAAGAAGGAAGGAAACAGAATTTGGTTCCAAAGTCTACTAAAGTTGTCCCATCTGGTAATCAAATACCCATTTCATTCTTTCTCTCACACATGTTTGCTAAAACATCCCCTCCTGGTGCGAGATAACTTGAAATCACACCCAGGTCCTTCATTCAGCTCAAAGTCTAGGGTTTCTGAGGGATGAGCAGTCCTCTCTGTCAGGTTCAGATGTGGATCCCTGTGATCCAGTGGTACATGGACTAACAAGATAAATGATCTATACTCTCACCACAACACCCAATATGCAAAGATGGATAGGATTGCCACAATAAACCATTAGGATAAAAGAAGAATGGGAAATGCAGCAGTCACTGGTCCATAGCAATTCTGAAATACTGTTGGATAGATAGTATGAAGACCTTCTACCCTTGTAGAAGGGTTGATCCTTCTATAGACTCCCATTCTGTTTTCTGAAAGAAACTCCCTTGTCCATTGTTCTTTGTGACTTCTGACTCTATCCTCAAAGAGCCTCAGCCTTGAGGCCATCGTTTTCTATGGCTACCTCTGAAGAGAATTTTGGAATATATGTTCTCTTTAAGGGGTGAGCACTTTTCTCAGCCTGTTTCCTTGGTAGTTTTCTGATCTATTTACTACTAGTCGGTGTATTGCGTCCAGTCATACCCAAAGTTCTTTCCTATATATAATTTTCAAGCATGTCTCAAATTTCTGCTTTCTAATCTCTGTTTCTTTTTCTCTCCTCCTCCTCTCTTTCTGTCTGAACTTAATGGTGGCTACCTTGAGGCAATCTGATAAAAAAAGACATATGTAGAAATTAATTGTTATTTGCCACAAGGATGAGCATTTATAGGCCTTTGTCTCTCAAAACCACTGTCTTATGCATTATTATTTGAGGTCTAGAAACTCAGATTTTCCAATCCTGGAAAGCCCCACATTTCTGATCTCTTTCTTCTCCTTTTCATTGTTGCTTGCAAACTTGTCAATTCCTTTCTGAGTTCAACTCTTTCTTCTGATATTCTGCTAAAGGCAATCAATAAGCCAACACATTCAAAAGCTGTTTCTTTTCAATCAATTCTACTAGAAACATAAGCTTATTAGGAAGGTCTACCTTCCAAATTGTTGCAGGCACAGTTCTCCAAATTTTTTAGTATTGTATCACATGGAGTGCCAGCTTTCCAGCTTCTGATACGTCATTCCTCATTGCCCACTGTCTGACCACTGAGCTATTGCCATATATTTTAGGTTATTGTTAATGGCAGCACCCAACTTCAAAATACCCATTTTCCAATTAGTCAAAAAATACTAACTATTGTTACCAACAACTGCAAAATTCTGATGGCTGAACAACATGAGAACTTGTTTTTAATTCATGCAACAGCTTCATCATCAAGGATCTTGATCAGGTGATTCTTTGGTGGGGCGGGGGGCAGTGTCTCTCCTCAAAGAGATAACTTAGGTATCCAGGATATTTCCGCCTTGTGGATCTGCCATCCCCTGAGGATTTAGAAGTCTTTGTTTCTAGTTTTGTGGGTGGGTGTTTTAGGAACAAACTTAGTTTGTAGGGGCAAGATCTGGAATTAGGTCATATCACTTCTAGCTACATCCTATTGGCTAGAATTTATCTCAACCACCCCACTTAACTGCAGTGTGAGCTGATGAATATGGCCGAGCTGTATGCAAAAGAGGAAATAGAAACTGAGTGCATCAGTTAGTTTACTGACTTTCATCTCCATATTGACACTTCAGTGCCTGTTCTGCAGTGTTGGACCAGACTCCTTAAACGTTTCTTCTGTGCAGCGAGCTCTATGTGAAGCTTTGCCAATAGGTGTTTCTGGAAGGGGGAAGGGGGCACCTCTTCCTGGTCTGGTATAATAAATTTTGCTTTCTCTTGCCCCTGCTGCACAGTCCCTGGTGCTGTGTGTGGTGACATCCAGCAGTGCTGTGTCTCAGCTGCACACCTAGTCCTTCAACAACCTTGTAGCTCCAGCATAGGACTGGTGACCCCCCAGCATCCCTCTTCATGTGGGCACCATACACTCAAGGCTTCACACTGGCAGCAGCACCCAACTCTCTTTGAACATCTGTTCAACAGATGCAGAGGACCTGAGGCCCACCAGCCTCAGGTCTTCTGCACCCTGGGGTATTTTTTCCTGTTTACCTGTGACAGTGGACCAGCTCTGACCTGGACAAACCAGAGAATGTCTCCACTATCCAGTTGACTGCAACCACACTGCTCTAATGAGTTCTGATACCCAGGCTTGGAGTTACAAGATTTTCCTTCCTCGGACACTCTCCCTCAGCCCTAGGATGTCCATTAGATAGAGTTCTCTTTACCTCTTTACATCTTTATAGTTACTTCTCTATCATAATTTAATAATTTAATAATTCTTCACAATAAACTTCCCCTATTCAAATGATTGCATGGCCTTTGCCTTCGGTTTGGATTCAGGCTGCGACATACACTGGGTTTGGTGAGTGTATAGCACTTTCTGTCCTAGTCTGTGTCACACATGTGAGCTCCAGACTGTGGCTGTCAAGTTCCATAACACAGGGCATATTTCATGGAGAAGAGAACTGAAACCCAGGTTTTCTGATTCTAAATCACCATAAGGGATACGGAATCATATAGGGTGTGGCAAGTGAACTTTTCAGTAGAAAAAAATTAAGTACAAGAGCATTGTTTCCAAAAGATAATGGTTCCTTACCAAAGGTATTTAGGATGATAAAACGATTTCTTCAACATTTAACACAAAGTGTTATGTTTAAAAGATCGAAAATACATTTTCTTGACCCTGCCAGATTTAGATGTAAGATTAAATAAATCATATTTTTATCCATTTCTCTCTGTGTGTAATTTTTATTGACATACTGTAAAACTGACTCTTTTAAAGTGTACAATTTAGTGGTTTTTAGTATATTGACAAAGTATGCTACTATCACCACTATCTTATTCCAGGTCATTTTATCACCCTAAAAAGAAACCCTGTGTCCATTAACAGTCATTCCACTTTCCCCCTCTGTCCCCAACCCTTAGCAACCACCATCTACTTTCTGTCTCTATGGCTTTACCTGTTCTGGAAATTTCACATAAATGCCATCATACAATATGTGGCTTCTTTCAACTAGCCTAATACCTCCAAAGTTCACAAATGATGTAGTATGTTGCATATGATTTTTAATGTTTGAATTTTACAATCATTGAAAAATATATTATGCTTCTCTGTCACCATAAAACCTATGTTAAAAATACGAGGACAGCGATCGGGTTTTCTCTTCTAAAGAAAAAGGAATCATTATGAAGGAGGAAAGTAAAAATCTTATGTTTTCATGAAAATCTAAATGTGAGCAAAAAAGAAAGTGAAAAATACCTTGAATCCTGCCTTTTAAATTTTCTCTCATGGTGTACTGCTACTAATAATCAACACTTACATAACACTTCAGAATTTCAACACGTTTTTCTATTGAATGCCAAAGGTAACACCTACTGCAGGAATTATGTGCTGTGCTTTAATTCCAGGAGACTGTAGGAATAGTATAAATAGCGCTACTATTTTTTTGAGTTGTTATTATTACACATCCTAAATATAAGTTAATAAAACCTCTAATATTTCTGTAAAAATGTTTCTGTGAACAGAGATGGCAAAAACCCACACAGGAGTTTCCTTTTTGTTTTTTTCTTTCTTTGTTTTTTTTTTTTTTTTTTCAGAGAAAAACTTGAAGTTGAATTAATCACAAGCAGTCTCTAAAAGAGCAGTGTGATCTAATTTTATTAAAGTTTTTCCATAATATGATGGGAAATGAGATGTGATATAGAATGCCATCACCACAATCATATCTGTATTTAATTTTTTTTCAACCCTATCTTTGGAGGTATTAAAAGCTATTCCCAAGCAGTAATAAAATTCTAGCCTGTGTTTAGTAAGGATCTTTGAAATACTCCTCTGAGATATGAGGTAGGAATATTATTACAGCTGGAGAAAGAGATGATGGTAAGTTAAGTGACTTGTCCAAGGAGACACAATAAATCAGATGTAGGCCTTAGGAATAAACCTTGACCTCCCTTTAAGACTTTTCTCTGTGATACCATATGGCCTTTCTGAGCCACTGGAAGTTTCCTCATTAACCCCTGCAGTTAATTTTCATGTTTTAAAAGGCCTTTTCCAGATATATAAATATAACCCTCTTTAATACATTTTCTCAGGCAATGTAAATTAAAGAAATCCACTCCTAATAAAGACCAGAGAGAATCTACCTTATCTACAAGACATAGGAAACCCAGTAACTTTGAATAATGATTTCCATCTGCCCCTAGTAACTGATACGAGGTTATCACATGGCTTAGCTTATTACCCTTATTATTGAGGACTGATACACAAATATGTTGGGACTACTGGCTATAGTTTTTCAATAATGGGAGCAGCATGTGGGATAAAATATGGACTCCAAAGATTTCCTAGCGATGTGCAAATCAGAAACACTGATTCTTATTCCCAATGTTAAAGATGCCTTTTCCAAAAATTACAATATGGATACATTAGATTCAGATAGAGGGGCAATATACTTCATAGGATGCTTCACATCAGGAGGTATCTGCTCCTCAGATACTATCTTGTGTGATTACTTTATTGGCCTCCTTGTGTTCTTCTGCATTTCAGAAGAATAGATGTATCTCAGGAGCTCAAAACACAGTGTTTCCATTCTCCTTCCTGACTTGGATTTACCATCTGTGGTACAAATTGTATATGTCGCTGTTCCTTAAGAACACTGGCCATGGCCTTTCACGACAGTTAGTTCTTTACAGTTTCTCGCCTCAGCACCCAAGTCATAGAGGCCTGATTTTCACTGAGGTGGGATTCTTCTTAGGTCCTGAGCCTGGAGAAGAAGCCAAAATTTAGTTTTCACTCTCATGCTATCTGTAAAGATACTCCCCACCACAAAGAAAACAAACTTTTATATCATTGAAATAGAATAATTAATACATTGGTAGGAAGCAACCATATTTGGGAAACTTTTCTAGGAAATCCTAACAGCTCCATCCAGAAACTATAGGTAAGTATCTGTCCCACATTATATGACTGAAAGAGTTTGCAAAAGTGACCCTTCCAGGAATAAAAGGAGAGTCTTTCCTGTGTGTAAGTTCTAGCTTCAGAGGCATCAAGAAATAAAAAAGAAAAGACTTAATCTCAGGAAGCCCTAATATATGAAGCAATGTGTCCCATTGTATCAGCCAGAAAAACAGAAACAGCAACAAAAACAGAAAGAGCAGGAGATTTTAGATAGATAGGAAGACAGATGGATAGATAGATAAATAGATACTAATTTTAAGAAAGTAGGTCATGAGAAGCCCAAAGTATCCAGGTGGTAGTCAGTGGAGTCATTGTTGTGTCTCCAGGCAGAAACATTCCAGCTAAGGTCTCTAGACCAGCAGAGCATAAGGTCATGAAGACAAGAAGCAAAACTTTTGCTAGTGAATCACTAGGAGTAGTAGTGAGTGGTAGCACTCCATTTCCACTTCTTGATTCCTGGCCTATACTGGTTATGTGAAAAACAACACCACGTATTGGACACTGATCTAGAGCATAGACAAATTCCTGGAGAACATTGCCCCAGTCTTGCAAGGTATTTCCAACTACCTAAAGCTGTAACTGGGTCTTCAAAAGACCATTCCACTGTTTTATTAAGCTAGCTGGTTCAAAACAATGGGGTGCATGATAAGATCAGTGAGTTCCTGAGCATGGGCCCATTGACACACTTCTTTGCTGTGAAGTGATTTCCTTGATCAGAAGCAATGCTGTGTCAGAGAATTGTTCAAGATGGCGGAGTAGAAGGATGTGGGCTCACTCCCTCCTGCGAGAGCACCAGAATCACAACTAACTGCTGAACAGTCATTGACAGGAGAAAACTGGAACTCACCAAAAAAGATGCCCCACATCCAAAGACAGGAGAGAAGCTGCAATGAGATGGTAGGAGGGGAGCAATCACAATAAAATCAAATCCTATGTCCATTGGGTGGGTGACTCACAAACTGAAGAACACTTATACCGCCGAGGTCCACCCACTGGAGTGAAGGTTCTGAGCCCCACGTCAGGCTTCCCAACCTGGGGGTCCGGCAATGATAGGAGGAATTCCTAGAGAATCAGACTTTGAAGTCTGGTGAGATTTGACTGCAGGACTTCGACAGGACTAGGGGAAGCAGAGACTCCACTCTTGGAGGGCACGCACAAAGTCATGTGTGCGTCAGGACCCAGGGGAAAGAGCGGTGACCCCATGGGAGACTGAACCAGACCAAGCTTCTAGTGTTCGAGGGTCTCCTGCAGAGGCTGGGGGTGGCTGTGGCTCACTGTGAGGACAAGGACACTGGCAGCAGAAGTTCTGGGAAGTACTCTTTGGCATGAGTCCTCCCAGAGTCCACCATTAGCCACACCAAAGAGCCAGGTAGTCTCCAGTGCTGGGTTGCTTGAGGCCCAACAACCAACAGGAAGGGAACCCAGCCCCACCCATCAGCAGACAAGTGGATTAAAGTTTCACTGAGCTCTGTCCAACAGAGCAACACCCAGCTCTACCCACCACCAGTCCCTCCCATCAGGAAGCTTGCACAAGCCTCTTAGATAGGCTCAGCCAACAGAGGGCGGACAGCAGAAGCAAGAAGAACTGCAATTCTGCAGCCTATGGAATGAAAACCACATTCACAGAAAGATAGACAAAATGAAAAGGCAGAGGACTATGTACCAGATGAAGGAACAAACAAGATAAAACCCCAGAAAAACAACTAAATGAAGTGGAGATAGGGAGCCTTGCAGAAAAAGAATTCAGAATAATGATAGTGAAGATGATCCAGGAGCTCGGAAAAAGAATGGAGACAAAGATTGAGAAGATGCAAGAAACGTTTAACAAAGAACTAGAAGAATTAAAGAACAGACAAACAGAGATGACCAACACAATAACTGAAATGAAAACTACACTAGAAGAAATCAATAGCAGAATAACTGAGGCAGAAAAACACATAAGTGACCTGGAAGACAAAATGGTGGAATTCACTGCTGTGGAATAGAATAAAGAAAAAAGAATAAAAAGAAATGCAGACAGCATAAGAGACCTCTGTTACAACATTAAATGCGACAACATTCGCATTATAGGGGTCTCAGAAGGAGAAGAGAGAGAAAGGACCTGAGAAAATATTTGAAGAGTTTATAGTCAAAAACTTCCCTAACATGGGAAAGGAAATGGCCACCCATGTCCAGGAAGCACAGAGAGTCCCAGGCAGGATAAACCCAAGGAGAAACACGCTGAGACACATAGTAATCAAACTGACAAAAAATAAAGACAAAGAAAAAATATTAAAAGCAGCAAGGGAAAAACAACAAATGACATACAAGGGAATCCCCATAAGGTTAACAGCTGATTTCTCAGCAGAAACTCTACAAGCCAGAAGGGAGTGGCATGATATATTTAAAGTGATGAAAGGGAAGAACCTACAATCAAGATTACTCTACCTGGCAAAGATCTCATTCAGATTAGGCAGAGGAATCAAAAGCTTTACAGACAAGCAAAAGCTAAGAGAATTCAGCACCACCAAACCAGCTCTACAACAAATGCTAAAGGAACTTCTCTAACTGGGAAACACAGAGAAGAAAAGGACCTACAAAAACAAACCCAAAACAATTAAGAAAATTGTAATAGGAATATACATATTGATAATTACCTTAAATGTGAATGGATTAAATGCTCCAACCAAAAGACACACGTTTGCTGAATGGATACAAAAACAAGACCCATATATATGCTGTCTTCAAGAGACCGACTTCAGACCTAGGGACTCATGCACACTGAAAGTAAGGGGATGGAAAAAATATATTCCATGCAATGGGAATCAAAAGAAAGCTGGAGTAGCAATACTCACATCAGATAAAATAAGCTTTAAAATAAAGAATGTTACAAGAGACAAGGAAGGACACTACATAATGATCAAGGGATCAATCCAAGAAGAAGATATAACAATTATAAATATATATGCACCCAATATAGGAGGACTTCAATACATAAGGCAAATGTTAACTGCTATAGAAGAGGAAATCGACAGTAACACAACAATAATGGGGAACTTTAACACCTCACTTACACCAATGGACAGATCATCCAGACAGAAAATTAATAAGGAAACACAAGTTTTAAAAGACAAAATAGACCAGACAGATTTAATTATTTATTTGATTTTAATATATTTAATTGATTTTATCCAAAAACAGCAGATTACACTTTCTTCTCAAGTGCACATGGAACATTCTCCAGGATAGATGACATCTTGGATCACAAATCAAACCTCAGTAAATTTAAGAAAATTGAAATCATATCAAGCATCTTTTCTGACCACAACGCTATGAGATTAGAAATAAATTACAGGGAAAAAAAACATAAAAAACACAAACTCATGGAGGCAAAACAATACATTACTAAATAACCAAGAGATCACTGAAGAAATCAAAGAGGAAATAAAAAAATACCTAGAGACAAATGACAATGAAAACACAATGATCCAAAACCTATGGGATGCAGCAAAAGCAGTTCTAAGACAAAAGTTTATAACAATAAAATCCTACCTCAGGAAACAAGAAAAATCTCAAATAAACAAGCTAACCTTACACATAAAGCAAATAGAAAAAGAAAAACAAACAAGACCCAAAGTTAGCAGAAGGAAAGAAATCATAAAGATCAGAGCAGAAATAAATGAAATAGAAACAAAGAAAACAATAGCAAAGATCAATAAAATTAAAAGCTGGTTCTTTGAGAAGATAAACAAAATTGATAAACCATTAGCCAGACTCATCAAGAAACAGGGAGAGGACTCAAATCAATAAAATTAGAAATGAAAAAGGAGAAGTTACAACGGACACTGCAGAAATACAAAACACCATAAGAGACTACTACAAGCAACTCTATGCCAATAAAATGGATAACCTGGAAGAAATGGACAAATTCTGAGAAAGGTATAACCTTCCAAGACTGAATCAGGAAGAAATAGAAAATACAAACAGAACAATCACAAGTAATGAAATTGAAACTGTGATTAAAAATCTTCCAACAAACAAAAGTCCGGGACCAGATGGCTTCACAGGTGAATTCTATCAAACATTTAGAGAAGAGCTAACACCCATCCTTCTCAAACTCTTCCAAAAAACTGCAGAGGAAGGAACACTCCCAAACTCATTCTATGAAGCTACCATCACCCTGATACCAAAACCAGACAGAGATACTGCAAAAAAAGAAAATTACAGACCACTACCACTGATGAATATAGATGCAAAAATCCTGAACAAAATACTAGCAAACAGAATCCAACAGCACATTAAAATGATCATACACCATGATCAAGTGGGATTTTTCCCAGGGATGCAAGGATTCTTCAATATAAGCAAATCAATCAATGTGATACACCATATTAACAAATTGAAGAATAAAAACCATATGATCATCTCGATAGATGCAGAAAAAGCTTTTGACAAACTCAACACCCATTTATGATAAAAACTCTCCAGAAAGTGGACATAGAGGGAACCTACATCAACATAATAAAGGCCATATATGACAAACCCACAGCAAATATCATTCTCAATGGTGAAAAACTGAAAACATTTCCTCTAAGATCAAGAAGACAACAAGGATATCCACTCTCGCCACTATTATTCAACATAGTTTTGGAAGTCCTAGCCATAACAATCAGAGAAGAAAAGGAAATAAAAGGAATACAAATTGGAAAAGAAGAAGTAAAACTGTCACTGTTTGCAGATGACATGATACTATACATAGATAATCCTAAAGATGCCACAAGAAAACTACTAGAGCTAATCAATGAATTTGGTAAATTAGCAGGATACAATATCAATGAACAGAAATCCCTTGCATTCCTATACACTAACAACAAAATATCAGAAGGAGAAATTAAGGAAACAATCCTATTCACCACTGTAAGAAAAAGAATAAAATACTTAGGAATAAACCTACCTAAGGAGGTAAAAGGCCTGTATTCAGAAAGCTATAAGACACTGATGAGAGAAATCAAAGATGACACAAAGAGATGGAGAGATATACCATGTTCTTGGATTGGAAGAATCAATATTGTGAAAATGACTATACTAGCCAAAGCAATCTACAGATTCAGTGCAATCCCTAGCAAACTACCAATGGCATTTTTCACAGAACTAGAACAAAAAATTTCACAATTTGTAAGGAATCACAAAAGACCCCGAATAGCCAAAGCAATCTTGAGAAAGAAAAATGGAGCTGGAGGAATCAGGCTCCCTGACTTCAGACTATACTACAAAGCTGCAGTAATCAAGACAGTATGGTACTGGCACAAAAACAGAAATATAGAACAATGGAAAAGGATAGAAAGCCCAGAGATAAACCCATGCACATATGGTCACCTTACCTTTGATAAAGGAGACAAGGATATGCAGTGGAGAAAAGACAGCCTCTTCAATAAGTGGTGCTGGGAAAACTGGACAGCTACATGTAAAAGAATGAAAGTAGAACACTCCCTAACACCATACACAAAAATCAACTCAAAATGGATTAAAGATCTAAATGTAAGACCAGACACTATAAAACTCTTAGAGGGAAACATAGGAAGAACACTCTTTGACATAAATCATAGCAAGATCTTTTTTGACCCACTTCCTAGAGTAATGGAAATAAAAACAAAAATAAACAAATGGGACCTAATCAAATTTAAAAGCTTGTGCACAGCAAAGGAAACTATAAACAAGACAAAAAGACAACCCACAGAATGGGAGAAAATATTTGCAAACAAATCAACAGACAAAGGATTAATCTCCAATATACATAAACAGCTCATGCAGCTCAATATTAAAAAAAAACAAAGAACCCAATTAGAAAATGGGCAGAAGTCCTAAATAGACATCTCTCCAAACAAGACATACAGATGGCCAAGAGGCACATGAAAAGCTGCTCAACATCACTAATTATTAGAGAAATGTAAATCAAAACTACAATGAGGTATCACCCCACACCAGTTAGAATGGACATCATCAGGAAATCTACAAACAACAAATGCTGGAGAGAGTGTGGAGAAAAGGGAACCCTCTCTCACTGTTGGTGGGAGTGTAAATTGATACAGCCACTATGGAGAACAGTGTGGAGGTTCCTTAAAAAACTAAAAATAAAATTACCATATGACCCAGCAATCCCACTACTGGGCATATACCCAGAGAAAACCATAATTCAAAAAGACACATGCACCACAATGTTCACTGCAGCACTGTTTACAATACCCAAGTCATGGAAGCAATCTAAATGTGCATCGATAGTTGAATGGATAAAGAAGATGTGGTACATATATACAATGGAGTATTACTCAGCCATAAAAAGGAATGAAATTGGGTTATTTGTAGAGACAGGGATGGACCTAGAGACTGTCATACAGCGTGAAGTAAGTCAGAAAAAGAAAACAAATATCGTATATTAACGCAGATATGTGGAATCTATAAAAATGGTACAGATGTACCTGTTTACAAGGCAGAAATATAGACACGGTTGTAGATAACAAACGTATGGACACCAAGGGGGAAAAGTGGGGAGGGGTGGTGGGACAAATTGGGAGACTGGGATTGACACATACACACTAATATATATAAAACAGATAACTAATAAGAACCTGCTGTATAAACAATAAATAAGTAAAATTCAAAATAAATAACTAACTAAATAAAAATAAATAAAAAATAGAATAGTCAAACTCATAGAAGCAGGGAGTAGAATGCTGGTTGCTAGGGGCTGGGGGAGGAGGGAATGGAAAATTGTTATTCAACGTATGTAAAGTTTCAGTTATGCAAGATGAAAGAGTTCTAGAGATCTGCTGTATGAAACTGTGCCTGTAAGTTAACAATACTGTATGGTACCCTGCAAAAATTCAGAGGGCTGTGCTCATGTTAAGTGCTCTTCCTACAACAATAACAAAAAAAGACTAAAAAAAAAAAGAAGCAATGCTGTGTGGAATGTCACAGTCGTGGATAAGGCATTCCGTAAGTCCATGGATGGTCGTTTTAGCAGAAGCATTATATGCAGTGAAGGATGTAATGTATGTATCCAGAGAAAGTGTCTATTCCAGGAAACTAATACACCCGCCATATACACACAGTCATCTTGCATACTAGAGATAATAAGCTGACCTACGCATGGAATCATATTGCCACCAAGGGCAGATGGAGAGCTACCACCACATGATGGGCAGTATGGACCGTGGAAACTCTGAATGAGCAGGTTCCCTTTGGTATAGAGTAGGAACATCTTTCTGTAACTAACGTCGCTGAGAAAAGTACATTACAGGAGAATTACTGTTTTGTACCTGGAAACTATATTCTATTACCTTAAAATTAACTGTTGAGTCAAATAGAAATTTCCCAGTGACTAAGAAAGATCAAATTCAGAAAAATGTCTTCATAAAAACAAGGGTTTACACCCAGGCCTATCTCTAATTTCGGTATATACTTGGACAAATTGCTTTTATTGGAATGTTTCTGTAACATTTCGACCCTCCCTTGAAAAGAAGGATAATAGCTACTTTCCTTATTGTGTGTGTTTTCCTGCTTTGGGTGAGGATTTTCACAGGAAAAAGTATGTAAAGCACTTAGCCCAGAGCACACAATGTAGAAGCTTCTTAAGAAATTACAACTGAAAAGATACAGATACTCATCTGATTTCACAACAATCCTGTAAAGTAGTTTATAACTAGTCTCCTTTCGTGGATGAGGAGACTGAGGCTGAAAGATCAAATGTAATTATAATAATAGCTAAACTTTATTGAGTCCTTCTATGAACCAGGGCTTTTCTAAGTATTTCACATGGGTTAAGCCTACTTGGTCTTGACAAATATTGGAAAGGGTAAGTACTATTCTTATCTCTATTTACCAATGAGGAACCTGAGCCTGGAGATCCTAACCAGCTTTCCCAAGGCCATCAGCCTCAGTGGTGGAGGTAACCCACACCTGGATCAGCTGAGACTAGAGCCAGAACCCTTAGACACGAGGCTGGTAACCTTAGTACAGACATATTTTCTTACACTGGAATCATACTGTACACTTTATGATTTGACTTTCCACTAAAGTATAACATAATATTTCTTTATGTTATAAATATACTTCTAGATAATACTGTTTATTGGCAATACAGTATTACGACTTAGAAAAATGCACCATTATTTGGTCAATTCTACATTGCTGGATGCTTACATTGTTGTTATAACACTTTGAGTGTTGTAACAAAGAATACTTTTGTATATACATTTGTACGTGCTTTGTTGTGGACATGATCCAATGTTTTCATGGGACAAATTCCTAGAGTGGGATAGCTAGATAATTTTTAAGGATTTTTGTTACAGATTCCTTGCTTGTATTTCAAAAAAAAACGGTACCAACCATCTCTCCCACAGGCAGTGAAGGAGAGTCCTCTGAATTCAGGTCTTCTGATTCTTGCTGATGTCAATACTGACTCTGTGATAATTTCTGTTTAATCCTTCCACTTAGTGCCAGAGAATAGGTCTGAGTCCAACCCGCTAAGAACCTTCTTCTGTGTGATGTCATTTTATTCAAGTATTATCCCCCATTTGAAGCACATCTATGTAATTACTTGTGTAAACCTAGAGGAATGAAACTTAACATCTCTTGTGAGGTTCAGATGGAAACTCTTTTAGCACCTGATGCCAAAAAGGAACTTTTATTCTTAAGCCCAATTTCTTATTCATGTGTTTGAACTGAAAAGGGTAGAATGCAAACTTTTGAATAGTCAGTTATAATAGAAAACTGTAGTACCTATTTGGTAATCTAGATTTATTATTAATCTCAAGAATGTCTTTTTTTCCCCTCCTGCCATAAGCCTCTATCCAGAAGGAGCAAAGGCACAGGACATTTCCCAGGACATCCACCAAGCCACTCAACTCAAGGTTTATTCCAAAGCTCTCTGCCTCTCAAAAGTTAGATCTTTGTAGTCAAGAACTCTCATTAGATATCACAATATAATTAGAGACTTGTTTGATTATTTTGCTTTATGAAAAATACTCTCATCACAACTAATACCTACACAAATCAGGAATTCCCTTAAATTTCTTAAATTTAAAGTCGAAAAATAAGGCAACTCTTGATGAGGATGGATAATTGCAAGGGTAAAAATCTGGAAACAGATTTTTCACTTTGCTTCTATATAAGTATATATGCAAGGCGATCTACCCACTTGTTCCTATGGAGATTTTATATCTTTTTGCCTCTCAATGCAAAGATCAATACAAAGATGAGAGTGAGTACTTCAGCCTCAAGTAATGGCTCACAAACTACTGATGATCATTTTAAGAAGAATAAAGGGGAAAATATCAAGGAAAAAAGATTGCTTTCGCTTTTTTTTTTCCTTTTTTTTTTTCCCTATTAAAGTAAGGGTAGACGGATTTAGGCACATCATAATCTGGGAAAGAGTATTGGACTAGAATTTGGGAAAGTTTCCTTGGGAATTTTTCTTCTTACTCTCAACTTTGTACCTTCAAGGTACTTCAGGACCTTGGGGAAGATTCTCAGGACACAGCACCATCTATATGCCAAAATGTCTTTCTTTTCACATTCTGTGCTCAAGTATTTCATGCTGTGATACTGACTCAGGAGCCTGTTTCCTACAGCATGGCTGTCTCTGAGGCCAGACATTGAGGAGTTAAAGGAGGCCGGGGTGCAGGAACAGCTGGAGATAATTACTTACAATCAAAAGACACGCAGAAAAGCAGCAGGAACAGCAGGGTGAGGTGTTCTGCCTGGCTGGATTACAGGAGGCATCTGGACAGAGGCAACTGGACTTAAATACTAGTAAGGGAATTTTGCACTGTTTGATCTTATTTTAAGACCTAAGAAAGAGATTGGGATTGGTTTGAACCCGGTTTAAAAAGCCCAAAGGTAGACATTCCTGCCATAAACAGTTTGAACTCTCTTGTCCTGTAAATGGGGATATGGGAAAGATGTGTTAGGGCCAAGGGGGCTTTGCGTATTAAACACAAGATCAAGTTTTACATCTAAAATTCTGAAGGATAATTTTGCACTCCTGTTTTCCAACGTGGGCAATTAGTCTAAAATCCTGGACATCTGACTTTGTTCTTTGTATTCTTTTTCCTAAGATCTCTACATAAAGCATCCCAACTTTCAACCTTTTTCATCAATTCACTTTTTCTGCAGTCCTAAATTATATTTCAGCCACTGCCATTTTCCCTCATAGGACCAAGATTCATGAGGCAAATAAATATTTCTTCAGTGAAAGAGTGTATTGTAGCCAGCACTATTTTAAGGAGATATCAGATCTCTGAAGTCTTTACATTGGATTTTTCTTCTCAGATACATATTTTTTTTCCATTTAATAACACGTATAAAATGGATTCACTGCATTATATTCAGTACCTAAACCTTGGCTCTTGGAGGAACCTTTCCTTGATGAACTCCAATCCGAAACTATGATCGCTCTTCTTTTGATTTATCTATAACGTTAAGAAATAAGCTCTATACTTTACAACATTGGATACTTTATCAGGTAACCACAGAATTAAGCATACCAAGCAACTTGAAAGAAAGCATGCTTACTTCAAAGCTGATGGCATTAGATGTTACAAGATTAAAATGGAAAATTGCCTCACATACAAATGCCTGGAGCAGGACTTATACAGACAGGATAAATGACAGCCTTTTCATTTATGATATGGAATTTGTGGGGAAAACCCTCCATGGTGGAAGTCAGAAACTTTTAGACACAAAAGCACCTAAGATGTGTCCCCCTTCCTTAGAAACTTTCAGTAGTTCCCCATTGTTTACAGGATGAAGTCCAAATGCCATAAAATTCGCAGCCACACATCATAATATGTTTCAAATCTGCCTCTGCTGCCTCTTCTTCTCTTTCTCCATCTTTACCCCGTATGCCTGTGTTCCATCCAGCCCTTTAAAACTTTTACCTTTGAACTGTTGATCCTGTAATATCCTCGAATTCAAATATCCTACCCTAATTACACAACCTGGACATTTTCTGCTGTAGCTTAAAGGCCTACCGTAATCTTTTCCTCCCCAGACTATCCTTTTAATCAATGAACAAGAAGCTTTCCCTTTTTATCCCTTTTTCCCAAACAAAATTCAATGCCTTACCCTCACTGGCCCTGAAGAATGAATTGATCCGTTATTGGTGTATAAATGGTAGCATGTACATTTGTCTATAATTCATTTGTCCAATAACTCAGGCATTAATTCATTCATGCATTCGTTTTAAAAAAGTGCTTATTGAGTGTTTTCTGCATAATGATAGCCAGTCACTGCTCAAAATTCTGGGAATGAAGCAGTGAACCAGACAGACTGGCGATCTCAGGGCTAATGATCTAGCTGTGACCTTAAACTTCTTCCATAGCGTTGTGATTAGGCACTTGCCTATCTGCTCATCTTGAAAGACGGACAACTTCTTAGTAATCTTCAGTGTGGATCAACAAGGCTTAGTAGTGTGGTTCATACTTAAGTACATAATAATGTCTCTAAATTGATGCTCACTGTGATCTAAGTAAAGATTTCATGCTTTACATGAAATTTCTCCTAGAATCCTCACAACAGCCCTGTGCATTGGACACTCATTGGGCCCAGAGAAGGCAAGAAACATAGTTTCTTTGTCCCACAGTTATTAAGTAGCAGAGTCAGAAACTGAACCCAAGTATGTCTGACTCCCAGAGTCAAGTGAAGGAACAAATGAATGAAAGCAGTGTTACAGACAAAGGTCAGTTCTTTGCCCAGTGCTTCAGGTAAGGTGGAGAGGCAGTCGTTGGCCTGAGGAACAACAGTACACAGAGTGAGAGTCTCCGTGCTTAGCGTGGAAGAGCGAGCCACTGGCTGCATGTGCTTGAGGAATTTGAAGCTTATGCCAAAAATGTATCTCTGATCTACTTCATCACTAAAGCGGAATCCCTTTGGACTAGTCAAAAGTGATTGGCTAATTAACTCTTTTTTGTATCTTCTTTATAAAAATTATTTCAGACTGCCTAAAAAAAGAAAACAAATTTAACCAAAATAAATAAATAAATCTCGGTTCTTCTCGCCCTGGAACGTTCTCTCTAGAATTGCCCATGTGAGGATCTGCTCCGTTTCACATTAATGGCTGCAGTTCAGAATGTCTGTCCTTCTGGCCTTTGAGGTTCCACACTGAAACCATTCCTAGATCTTCTTGGGAGGCAGCCTCATGATGTTCTGAGAGGGACTGTCATGGCCTTTGAAATTCCTGTCAGGAGCCCACCCCCCAGAGGAAGTTTCCTCCTTACACACAGTATAATTTTCACATCAGATCATAACAAATACACTCTCTAAATTTGGTACAAATCTTTTCAGCTCTTTCCCTTTAATGCTGTTACAGACATGTAGAAACTGCTTATTTATATGGATAAGATTTTTAAATGTAAATAGTAAGGCAGAGGAAACACACTAAGCCTGTAGGCTGATAGATTGTTATGTCTGAGCATCAAAGTCAGACCAGTGTTTCCTGATAAGTTTTGTAATTCTCAACATAAAAAGGGAGGGTTTTTTTTTTTTTTTTCTATATATCATTCCTCTTGTAGTCTCTATTTTTGTTAGACATAACTACTAACAATAATATAAAGAACTTCCCCCATTTTGCTTACAAAAGTGGGTACAGGAAAAGTTCTTGTCACTTCTTTCACTCAGTTCATTGATTATTGACAGAATATAGAATTCATTTGCATCAGTTGATATTTCCATTTTTGCCTTTAACTCCCTTACATGATTTATTGAATATAGTAGTCTTCAAAATTTTTTATGAAAAATAATTTTCACAGGGGGCTGGGAATATCCTATTTTGCCCTTGACTTTGTTTTTCTCTGTGACGAGTCATCATAAGTGTAATATTCTAGGCTTCTTTCCATGATCTCATTTACTCCTTCCGAAGGAGAAAGCAACTGCTCTGGATGGTAGACCTGGAACAGTTAGGCATGCCTACCTTTGTCCTTCTTTCTTTCCTTCCTTTTTGGGCATGCCTGTCTGGAGATAATAAGAGTTTTAGTCTGCACGAGTGTGAATAACTTCTCATGGAGTTTGAAGTTCCCAATCTGTCCAACCAGACACAGTGACTCTGGATTCAGGAGTTGGACAGACAGAGGGATGTCATTTTGGGGCCCATCCAAACCTCAGCATTAGTTTGGAACAACTAAAAGATTATATTTTGTGAAGCAGAAGTTTCTTAAAATTTAGCTTAAGAAGAAGTTCTGAATAAAATGTGAAGAGTTGTAACTTTAAATCCTAGTTCTAAAATTCAATGACATTAGGCTTTCAAATTATAAACTCTCTTTCTGCTTCTCCATCTGTATTCTTTGCATTGGAATATCTGCCACCACTTTATCAAAAAAACATAAAGGCAAACAGTGCAATTGTATGAGAGCCTCTGAGTTCTTAGATGTTATATAAATAATTTCTAAATGACATTACTATTAGTATTCCAGATTCAAAGTAAGAGACCACTTGGTCTGAACATAATATTTGCTCTACTTAGACTTGAATTCTGAGAAGAAAGAGTTTTACATCTGATTTTGTTGTTCTCTAATCTGGCAATGTGAGGAACGATTAAAGCAGGGGTTTACATGGGGCAGAGTAGGGCAGTGATTTGTGATATGTTCCCAATAGAATATTTTTTCTTCCCTTTTTTTTTCCCCAAAGGAAATAAACGGTCAGACTTCGAGAAGGTGGGGTTCTAATAAAATTCTTCCTGCATTTCATCTGTTGTTGCTTCTGATTCCCACCCCTCCACCCCTGCCGTTACCACATACACATGCAGCAAAGACCAGGATTTCTGGAGATTACTTTCAGAGTTCCTGTCTCACCCAAAGCACACATTCAAAACTTCTTCTGGAAAGGTTATCAGAGGCAGTAAAGGATGTAGAGACATTACTATGTAGGAGTAATGGGGCATAAAACCAAATATTTATTCTACCCACTGAGCACCAGCTATATAACTATAGTTTCGGCAAGAACGCCTCTGTACCTGCCTCTAATGGTGAATGTACCTTCCAGATTTATCAAATATGCCTGGTTTGGAGATTAGTTCCCAGTAAGAGATTCCTTAAATTGAAGAGCACTTTGAATAGGTTTTATTTGATCCTCATCTCATCTTTACTTAAGTCTGGTTAGAAAGTATGAGAATGTATTTGAAATAGAGCCTTCATTCATTCTGATGAGATAAAATGCTATGGTGGTCCTACAATGATGGAAAGATATTTATTTACATCTCTGTACTCTTCCCCTCTGAGAAAAGAATATTTTACAATAAGATTTAATCAGCTCATACAAGGAAGTTAGTTGTTGCAATGTCACTGCCTTAGTAGGTATTAATTCTTTCAGTTTTATTTCTAGATGACCCAGTTAAGACTTATGTCTTTTCACTTCTGAAGATTATTACTTGCTCTGCTTCTTAAAGGTTAGCAATACATGGTATTTTTAAACATTTAATCTTCTAAATACATTTTAAAAAAATTCAGTACAATAATAAGGAACTGGTTAAAAATTACAAAAATAGAAAAGTATTTAGTCACTAAAATCACATCATCCAAGTATGTTTAAAATGAGAAAAAAATTAGGTGGTGTAAAACATAAAAAAAACAATTTATGCAAGTTCACACAACTTTATTAAAAAACATGTATACATACATATATATGTTACATATGTATACATTAGGAAGATAGACACAAAGTGATACAAATAATTGCCTGGTAAGTATATGTGATTATTCTTTGAAATGTCTTGGTATTATATTTTTGCTGTTTAAAATCTGTTGAATAAATATTACTTTTGCAATCAAAATGTGGCATTTTTTGGAAGTCTGAACTAAAGAAAAGTTTTGGGGAGCTTTAAAAAGGCAGATTTCTGCTTCAGCTATTACAAACTACATACATTTTGTCTAATGTTTACTTTAGCCATGAAGCCACATAAAATAGCACATTAATAGAACTCTAATGTATTAAGTATTAAAATTTTAATTTAAGTGTATACTGCATATTGCCTTTTCCACCAATTGGTTACTTAGATTTTTTATAATGAAAAATAATGACATGGAGAAAAACCAAAAAAGAACTGGAAAAGAGGGTACAAGTCTGCCAACCATAAAACCAAAATAATTACTGTGTTTCTGTCTCAAATTTGTCCCTAAATTTTTCTTCTCTTTGTTTATAAGAAAGAACATGTCCTTAGGTGAAACATAGTTTTTGTAGCACTGTGTATTGAAAGAAATATCTCAGGGGGGAATCTAACATTGGATTCGATAATCACTGTGTAATTCAATTTATCAGCAAATGTGCAATTTGCTATTGCACTTAAAATATTCACCTTTATTTAAAGAACAGAGGCATAATGCTAAAATTAATCTTAATGAAGGGAAGTTTTTTGGTTGCTAACCTGATGAGATGTCATATATATAATTTTCTGATTTTCTACCTTGATCCAAGGATGGAATTTGGAGAGGTTGGAAAGCACATCGCTTATAAAAGCTTCTGAAATATTAGTTATCTAAGTCCAGTTTTTCGTTGTGGTTTAATGGCTGGAGAGCTAATATTCTGTATTTGTTGATTAAAGACAGATTGATTGATAAGATTTAGCAACAATGAAAATGGTAGGGTTATAAGATAGAACATTCTCGACCTCATTTACAGAAGAGGAATGTGAAATACGGAATTGTATAGCATGATAAGAAATAATACTGCATCCATCTACCCATTTATTCTTTCATTAAACAAATGTATCAGTTAGAATGCTTTCAGCTGCAGAAAACAAAATAGGCACATACAAGTGACTTAAAAGATAGAGCTTATAGTTTCATATAACAAGAAGTCCAAAGGTAGGGAAATTTCTGGTTGGTTAATTCAGTAACTGTAATTACATTGAGAGCCTCTGTTTTTTCTGTCTTCTTGCTATGCCATCCTCAGCAGGTTGCCTTTCTTCCTGGGTGAGCCCTTGCCTCATGACTGCATAGTTTCAAGGACCTGCCATCACACCAGTACCCATGTTCTCACGCAATCACATCAAGACTCAGAAAAATAGCGGCCCCTCCTTGCACATCTCTTTGTCAGGAAGGAAAACCTTTACTAGAAAGTACCTGGCAGAGTTCCCACGCTTGGAAGTATCACATGCTCATTCCTAAATTAATTGCCAATGGGGTGAGTGGTAATATTACCATGATTGTCTTAGACCAGTTAAAATTTACCCCCTGGGGATAGAAAGGAACTCCTTCCTTAAATACCTGACAAAAGGAAAAGTGAAGAAAATTGGGAGTCCGCTAGTGATGAAGAATGTGATAGTTGTTAGATGAAGCATCAGTGTGAGCCACAAAACAACTTATTGGACCTCCACACTGAACAGGTATAGGATAGACAGAGAGAATATGTCACAGGTCACTTTTCACAGAACCTACAGTCTAAGGGAGAGAGGAGTAACTGAACGTGTCATTATCAAGAAAATATAATCTTATTTTTGGATGAGGGAAGTGAATAAGCAAGCTCCAGTATTGCGTGTATGTACATATGTGGCGCTTGGCTAAGTCACTTTAAAAACAACAACTTCCTTAAGGTCACTGGACGTCATTTTAAATATATGAAACAACTCTTTAATGACACTACTATATATAAGATAGATAACTAATAAAGACCTACGGTATAGCATAGCACAGGGAACTCTGCTCAATACTCTCTAATGACCTATATGGGAAAAGAATCTAAAAGAGAGTGGATATATGTATATGCATAACTGATTCACTTTGCTGCCCACCTGAAATTAACACAACATTGTAAATCAACTGTAGTCCAATAAAAATTTAAACAAAGAAAAAAAAATAAAATCATAGTTTCTTCTATTTTCTTCTGGTTTTGTTTTAAAATTTACATTTAAACTTAATACTTACGTGTACAAATAATTGTTCTCCTTTACACTTTACATTTATAATTAATACTATAAGATACGAGAAATTTAAAGTGTGTGATGGGCTAAACTGTGTAGTAGGGATGTGCACATTCTAATCCCTGGAACCTGTGAATATGTTGCCTTATGTGGTAAAAGGGACTTTGCAAATGCGATTGAATTAAGGATTTTCAGACGGGGAGATTAGCCTGGATTATCTGAGTGGGTCCAATGTCGTCACACGGATCCTTCTGAGAGGAAGGCAGGAGGACCAGCTGGTAGTAGAGGCTGTGACAGAACAAATATATTTATCTGAGTTTCAGATAACTCCTCTCTAAAATGATAATTGTGAAGATTAACTGAGATAATGCATTTGAAATATTTTGCGAGAGGATGGTGCATGCATGTACAAGCATACAAAATATGTCGGCATCATTTTTGAAGTAAATATTTTTAAAGTGCATATTTGTATTTTACTTTCAACTTTTAAAGTAAATATGTGTATAGAAATAACCAAAAAATATAATCAAAAAAATGTAAAGGGGAGGAGAGAAGATGGCGGAAGAGTAAGACGCGGAGATCACCTTCCTTCCCACAGATACAGTAGAAATACATCTACACGTGGAACTGCTCCTACAGAACACCCACTGAACGCTGGCAGGAAACGTCAGACCTCCCAAAAGGCAAGAAACTCCCCCCGTACTTGGGTAGGGCAAAAGAAAAGAGAAATAACAGAGACAAAAGAATAGGGACGGCACCTGCACCAGTGGGAGGGAGCTGTGAAGGAGGAAAGATTTCCACGCACTAGGAAGCCCCTTCGCGGGCAGAGACTGCGGGTGGCAGAGGGGGGAAGCTTCGGAGCCACGGAGGAGAGCGCAGCCACAGGGGTGCGGAGGGCAAAGCGGAGAGATTCCCGCACGGAGGCTCGGCGCTGACCAGCACTCACCAGCCCCAGAGGCTTGTCTGCTCAGCCTCCGGGGTGGGCGGGGCTGGGAGCTGAGGCTCGGGCTTCGGTCGGATCGCAGGGAGAGGACTGGGGTTGGCGGCGTGAACACAGCCTGAAGGGGTTAGTGCACCACAGCTAGCCGGGAGGGAGTCCGGGAAAAAGTCTGCAGCTGCCGAAGAGGCAAGAGACTTTTTCTTCCCTCTTTGTTTCCTGGTGCGCGAGGAGAGGGGATTCAGAGCGCCGCCTAAACGAACTTCAGAGACGGGCGCGAGCCGCGGCTATCAGCGCGGACCCCACAGCAACAGGGGCGCAGAGGAAAAAACGGAGAGATTCCCGCACGGAGGCTCGGCGCCGAGCAGCACTCACCAGCCCGAGAGGCTTGTCTGCTCAGCCGCCGGGGCAGGCGGGGGCTGGGAGCTGAGGCTCGGGCTTCGGTGCTAGCCGGGAGGGAGTCCGGGAAAAAGTCTGCAGCTGCCGAAGAGGCAAGAGACTTTTTCTTGCCGCTTTGTTTCGCGGCGTGCAAGGAGAGGGGATTCAGAGCACCGCCTAAACGAGCTCCAGAGACGGGCGCGAGCCGCGGCTAACAGCGCGGACCCCAGAGACGGACGTGGGACGCTAAGGCTGCTGCTGCCACCTCCAAAAATCCTGTGTGCGAGCACAGGTCACTCTCCACACCGCCCCTCCCGGGAGCCGGTGCAGCCCGCCACTGCCAGGCTCCCGTGATCCGGGGGCAACTTCCCCGGGAGAACGCACTGCGTGCCTCAGGCTGCTGCAACGTCACGCCGGCCTCTGCCGCCGCAGGCTCGCCCCGCCTCCTCCGTACCCCTCCCTCCCCGCGGCCTGAGTGAGCCAGAGCCCCCGAAGCAGCTGCTCCTTTAACCCCGTCCTGTCTGGGCGGGGAATAGACGCCCTCAGGCGACCTACACACAGAGGCGGGTCCAAATCCAAAACTGATCCCCAGGAGCTGTGCGAACAGAGAAGAGAAGGGGAAATCTCTCCCAGCAGCCTCAGAAGCAGTGGATTAAAACTCCACAAACAACTTGATGTGCCTGCATCTGTTGAATACCTGAATAGACAACGAATCATCCCAAATTCAGGAGGTGGACTTTGGGAGCAGGATATATTAATTTTTCCCCTTTTCCTTTTTTTTGTGAGTGTATATGTATATGCTTCTGGGTGAGATTTTGTCTGTATAGCTTTGCTTTATAATAGCTTTATTTTACTTCACTATATTATAGCCTCTTTCTTCCTTTCTTTCTTTCTTTCTTTCTTTCTTTCTTTCTTTCTTTCTTTCTATTTTTTCTCCCTTTTACTCTGAGCCGTGTGGACGAAAGGCTCTTGGTGCTCCAGCCAGGCATCAGGGCTGTACCTCTGAGGTGGGAGAGCCAACTTCAGGACACTGGTCCACAAGAGACCTCCCAGCTCCACGTAATACCAAACGGCAAAAATCTCTCAGAGATCTCCATCTCAACATCAAGACGCAGCATCACTCAATGACCAGCAAGCTACAGTGCTGAACACCCTATGCCAAACAACTAGCAAGACAGGAACACAGCCCCATCCATTAGCAGAGAGGCTGCCTAAAATCATAATAAGGCCACAGACACCCCAAAATACACCACCAGACGTGGACACGCCCACCAGAAAGACAAGATCCAGCCTCATCCACCAGAACTCAGGCACTAGTTCCCTCAACCAGGAAGCCTACACAACCCACTGAACCAACCTTAGCCACTGGGGACAGATACCAAAAACAATGGGAACTACGAACCTGCAGCCTGTGAAAAGGAGACCCCAAACACAGTAAGATAAGCAAAATGAGACGACAGAAAAACACACAGCAGATGAAGGAGCAGGGTCAAAACACACCAGACTTAACAAATGAAGAGGAAATAGGTAGTCTACCTGAAAAAGAATTCAGAATAATGATAGTAAGGCTGATCCAAAATCTGGGAAATAGAATAGACAAAATGCAAGAAACATTTAACAAGGACGTAGAAGAACTAAAGAGGAACCAAGCAACGATGAAAAACACAATAAATGAAATTAAAAATACTCTAGATGGGATCAATAGCAGAATAACTGAGGCAGAAGAAAGGATAAGTGACCGGGAAGATAAAAGGGTGGAAATAACTACTGCAGAGCAGGATAAAGAAAAAAGAATGAAAAGAACTGAGGACAGTCTCAGAGACCTCTGGGACAACATTAAACGCACCAACATTCGAATTATAGGGGTCCCAGAAGAAGAAGAGAAAAAGAAAGGGACTGAGAAAATATTTGAAGAGATTATAGTAGAAAACTTCCCTAATATGGGAAAGGAAATAGTTAATCAAGTCCTGGAAGCACAGAGAGTCCCATACAGGATAAACCCAAGGAGAAACACGCCAAGACACATATTAATCAAACTGTCAAAAATTAAATATAAGGAAAACATATTAAAGGCAGCAAGGGAAAAGCAACAAATAACACACAAGGGAATCCCCATAAGGTTAACCTCTGATCTTTCAGCAGAAACTCTGCAAGCCAGAAGGGAGTGGCAGGATATACTTAAAGTGATGAAGGAGAAAAAGCTACAACCAAGATTACTCTACCCAGCAAGGATCTCATTCAGATGTGATGGAGAAATTAAAACCTTTACAGACAAGCAAAAGCTGAGAGAGTTCAGCACCACCAAACCAGCTTTACAACAAATGCTAAAGGAACTTCTCTAGGCAAGAAACACAAGAGAAGGAAAACACCTACAATAACAAACCCAAAACATTTAAGAAAATGGGAATAGGAACATACATATCGATAATTACCTTGAATGTAAATGGATTAAATGCTCCCACCAAAAGACACAGGCTGGCTGAATGGATACAAAAACAAGACCCATATATATGCTGTCTACAAGAGACCCACTTCAGACCTAGAGACACATACAGACTGAAAGTGAGGGGATGGAAAAAGATATTGCATGCAAATGGAAATCAAAAGAAAGCTGGAGTAGCAATTCTCATATCAGACAAAATAGACTTTAAAATAAAGACTATTACAAGAGACAAAGAAGGACACTATATAATGATCAAGGGATCAATCCAAGAGGAAGGTATAACAATTGTAAATATTTATGCACCCAATATAGGAGCACCTCAATACATAAGGCAAATACTAACAGCCATAAAAGGGGAAATCGACAGCAACACAATCATAGTAGGGGACTTTAACACCCCACTTTCACCAATGGACAGATCATCCAAAATGAAAAGAAATAAGGAAACACAAGCTTTAAATGATACATTAAACAAGATGGACTTAATTGATATTTATAGGACATTCCACCCAAAAACAACAGAATACACATTTTTCTCAAGTGCTCATGGAACATTCTCCAGGATAGATCATATCTTGGGTCACAAATCAAGCCTTGGTAAATTTAAGAAAATTGAAATCATATCAAGTATCTTTTCCAACCACAACGCTATGAGACTAGATATCAATTACAGGAAAAGATCCGTAAAAAATACAAACACATGGAGGCTACACAATACACTACTTAATAACGAAGTGATCACTGAAGAAATCAAAGGGGAAATCAAAAAATACCTAGAAACAAATGACAATGGAGATACGACGCCCCAAAACCTATGGGACGCAGCAAAAGCAGTGCTAAGAGGGAAGTTTATAGCAATACAAGCCTACCTCAAGAAACAGGAAACATCTCGAATAAACAACCTAACCTTGCACCTAAAGCAATTAGAGAAAGAAGAACAAAAAAACCCCAAAGCCAGCAGAAGGAAAGAAATCATAAAGCTTAGGTCAGAAATAAATGAAAAAGAAATGAAGGAAACAATAGCAAAAATCAATGAAACTAAAAGCTGGTTCTTTGAGAAGATAAACAAAATTGATAAACCATTAGCCAGACTCATCAAGAGAAAAAGGGAGAAGACTCAAATCAATAGAATTAGAAATGAAAAAGGAGAAGTAACCACTGACACTGCAGAAATACAAACGATCATGAGAGATTACTACAAGCAACTCTATGCCAATAAAATGGACAACCTGGAAGAAATGGACAGATTCTTAGAAATGCACAAACTGCCGAGACTGAACCAGGAAGAAATAGAAAATATGAACAGACCAATCACAAGCACTGAAATTGAAACGGTGATTAAAAACCTTCCAACAAACAAAAGCCCAGGACCAGATGGCTTCACAGGCGAATTCTATCAAACATTTAGAGAAGAGCTAACACCTATCCTTCTCAAACTCTTCCAAAATATTGCAGAGGGAGGAACACTCCCAAACTCATTCTACGAGGCCACCATCACCCTGATACCAAAACCAGACAAAGATGTCACAAAGAAAGAAAACTACAGGCCAATATCACTGATGAACATAGATGCAAAAATCCTCAACAAAATACTAGCAAACAGAATCCAACAGCACATTAAAAGGATCATACACCATGATCAAGTGGGGTTTATCCCAGGAATGCAAGGATTCTTCAACATACGCAAATCAATCAATGTGATACACCATATTAACAAACTGAAGGAGAAAAACCATATGATCATCTCAATAGATGCAGAGAAAGCTTTCGACAAAATTCAACACCCATTTATGATAAAAGCCCTGCAGAAAGTAGGCATAGAGGGAACCTTCCTCAACATAATAAAGGCCATATATGACAAACCCACAGCCAACATTATCCTCAATGGTGAAAAACTGAAACCATTTCCGCTAAGATCAGGAACAAGACAAGGTTGCCCACTCTCACCACTATTATTCAACATAGTTTTGGAAGTGTTAGCCACAGCAATCAGAGAAGACAAAGAAATAAAAGGAATCCAAATCGGAAAAGAAGAAGTAAAGCTGTCACTATTTGCAGATGACATGATACTATACATAGAGAATCCTAAAGATGCTACCAGAAAACTCCTAGAGCTAATCAATGAATTTGGTAAAGTAGCAGGATACAAAATTAATGCACTGAAATCTCTTGCATTTCTATACACTAATGATGAAAAATCTGAAAGTGAAATTAAGAAAACACTCCCGTTTACCACTGCAACAAAAAGAATAAAATATCTAGGAATAAACCTACCTAAGGAGACAAAAGACCTGTATGCAGAAAATTATAAGACACTGATGAAAGAAATTAAAGATGATACAAATAGATGGAGAGATATACCATGTTCCTGGATTGGAAGAATCAACATTGTGAAAATGACTCTACTACCCAAAGCAATCTACAGATTCAATGCAATCCCTATCAAATTACCACTGGCATTTCTCACAGAACTAGAACAAAAAATTTCACAATTTGTATGGAAACACAAAAGACCCCGAATAGCCAAAGCAATCTTGAGAACGAAAAATGGAGCTGGGGGAATCAGGCTCCCTGACTTCAGACTATATTACAAAGCTTCAGTAATCAAGACAGTTTGGTACTGGCACAAAAACAGAAATATAGATCAATGGAACAGGATAGAAAGCCCAGAGATAAACCCACACACATATGGTCACCTTATCTTTGATAAAGGAGGCAAGCATATACAGTGGAGAAAAGACAGCCTCTTCAATAAGTGGTGCTGGGAAAATTGGACAGGTACATGTAAAAGTATGAAATTAGAACACTCCCTGACACCTTGCACAAAAATAAACTCAAAATGGATTAAAGACCTAAGTGTAAGGCCAGACACTATCAAACTCTTAGAGGAAAACATAGGCAGAACACTCTATGACATGCATCACAGCAAGATTCTTTTTGACCCAGCTCCCAGAGAAATGGAATTAAGAACACAAATAAACAAATGGGACCTAATGAAATTTAAAAGCTTTTGCACAGCAAAGGAAACCATAAACAAGACCAAAAGACAACCATCAGAATGGGAGAAAATATTTGCAAATGAAGCAACTGACAAAGGATTAATCTCCAAGATTTACAAGCAGCTCATGCAGCTCAATAACAAAAAAACGAACAACCCAATCCAAAAATGGGCAGAAGACCTAAATAGACATTTCTCCAAAGAAGATACACAGATGGCCTACAGACACATGAAAGAATGCTCAACATCATTGATCATTAGAGAAATGCAAATCAAAACTACAATGAGATATCAGCTCACGCCGGTCAGAATGGCCATCATCAAAAAATCTAGAAACAATAAATGCTGGAGAGGGTGTGGAGGAAAGGGAACACTCTTGCACTGTTGGTGAGAATGTAAATTGATACAGCCACTATGGAGAACAGTATGGAGGTTCCTTAAAAAAGTACAAAGAGAACTACCATACGACCCAGCAATCCCACTACTGGGCATATACCCTGAGAAAACCATAGGTCAAAAAGAGTCATGTACCAAAATATTCATTGCAGCTCTATTTACAATAGCCAGGCCATGGAAGCAACCTAAATGTCCATCGACAGATGAATGGATAAAGAAGATGTGGCACATATATACAATGGAATATTACTCAGCCATAAAAAGAAATGAAATGGAGGTATTTGTAATGAGGTGGATGGAGTTAGAGTCTGTCATACAGAGTGAAGTAAGTCAGAAAGAGAAAAACAAATACAGTATGCTAACACATATATACGGAATCTAAGGAAAAAAAAAAAAAAAAGGCCATGAAGAACCTAGTGGCAAGACAGGAATAAAGACACAGACCTACTAGAGAATGGACTTGAGGATATGGGGAGGGGGTGGGGTGAGATATGACAGGGTAAGAGAGTGTCATGGACATATATACACTACCAAATGTAAAATAGATAGCTAGTGGGAAGCAGCCGCATAGCACAGGGAGATCAGCTCGGTGCTTTGTGACCACCTAGAGGGGTGGGATGGGGAGGGTGGGAGGGAGGGAGATGCAAGAGGGAAGAGAAATGGGAACATATTGTATATGTATAACTGATTCACTTTGTTATAAAGCAGAAGCTAACACACCATTGTAAGGCAATTATACTTCAATAAAGATGTTTTAAAAAAAGAATGTAAATCATGGTTGTCTCTGGATAACAGGATTTAATGTATTTCTCATTCTCATATTTCTTATGTTGAACATCTGTATTTTGTGACAAAAAATGTTACTTTAATAAGTACTAACTAAAAAATAAAACTATATTAAAAAAAAAGGAGAATGGAGCTGTGTGAGGGAGGGGCTGTGAACCAAGAAATGCGGGTGGCTTCTAGAAGCTGGAAAAGGAAAGGAAAGGATTCTTCCCTAGATCCTCCAGAAAGGAATGCAGTCCTGCCAGACTTTGATTCGAGCCCCATTGAGACCTATGATAGACTTCCGACCTCCAGAAGTATAAGAAAATAAATTTATACTAAGTCACTAAGTTTGTGGTAATTTGTTACAGCAGTAACAGGAAACTAGTACAACATGTTACCATGTTTTACCTTAATACCAGGTTTTATGATGCATATGTGTATACAGTTTATAAGTAGTTATATTTACATTACATATTATTTTAAATAATTTATTTTAAAATTATTTAAATTTTATTTGCAAATTAAAAGTTGAAGAAATGTTCATAGTTGAACATCAGTGATCGTTATTTCAGTATTATATTTCTTTTGTATAAAACCCCCAAAACTTAAACTTAATATGCTAAGAACAGTTAGGGCTAAAGATGAAGACCAAGCCTTCCTTAAAGAAAAGAGCTAAATGAGGGAGAATAAGTGACATGCCCCTTCTATCTCCATAAATTGGAATAAAAATGACTTACATGACATCATGTTTAACGCAAAACAGTTAACCCTGTTTTTTACAACAACCCAGTGAAGTAGAGAAAGCATTAGTCCAATTTTATATAGGCGAGAGTTACATCATAAGGCTGTTTCATTCTTACTTGTACTGAGCCCTTACTATGTGCCAGATATCATGATAGGTGTTGAGGAAATACTAATAATAACAACAACAATGTGATTTTATTTATTTATCATTTATTGAACACTTACTCTGTACAGGTACAGTTCAAGATTTTATTCATATATTAACTAATTAATCTGTAAAACAAACCTAGATAACAGAACAGACATAGTCTGGCCCTGAAAGTAAGCACAATCAATTGTTAAGGAAGAAAGTGTAAACATGTCATCAGATACATTTTCCTGCCAAGCAAGTCCCAGGACAGAATTAAAATCACAATTTGGGAATCACAGGGAAGATACAGGTAACCCAGTCTAGGTAGAGATAGGGAAGGTTTTTTTGAATTAGTTATTCCTGAATGTAATCTTGAAGGCAAAATCTGTCAGTCTCCCTTGGGTAAGCAATATAACAATACCACTAAACAGAAAAATCTCATGGCTTAATGCAGCAAAGGCTTAATTCTTTTTTCTTAAATTTATTTATTTTATTTTATTTATTTTTGGCTGCATTGGGTCTTTGTTGCTGTGTGTGGGTTTTCTCTAGCTGTGGTGAGCGGGGGCTACTCTTAGCTGTGGTGCACAGGCTTCTCATTGTGGTGGCTTCTCGTTGCGGAGCATGGGCTCTAGGCTCACGGGCTTCAGTAGTTGTGGCTCCCAAGCTCTAGAGCGCAGGCTCCGTAGTTGTGGCACACGGGCTTAGTTGCTCTGCGGCATGTGGGATATTCCGGGACCAGGGCTCGAACCCTTGTCCCCTGCATTGGCAGGCGGATTCTTAACCACTGCGCCACCAGGGAAGCCCACAAAGGCTTGATTCTTAATTACACGACAAGTCAAGGTAGATTAGACATCTTTTCACAGTGCCTCTCCTCCCACAGTGACTCAGGGATCACGGCTGCTTCCAACTTGCAACACCACATCTCTGAGTTCTGTCACATGGCTGGAAGAAAGAGATGGAGAAGGTGCACTGAGTCTTATCTGCCTTGACTGGTAAATCATGCACCTCACCTCCACTCCAGATTATTGATCAGAACTAGTCCCATATCCTGACTCACGTGCAAGGGCAAAGGAGGATATTGAACATTTGGTGAACGTTACTCCCTGCCATAGTCAGACAAAGAAGATTGAAAGGAAAGGGTTAGCAAAAGTACGGAGGGGAGAAACATCATCATCTGGGCCAGGTGGATTTTGGTTTTCTTGAGTGTGATATAAAAGAAAGTGTAAATGATAAGAACTTGAAGGAACAGTCACGGCCTAGATCAGGAAAGGGCCCATAGGAGATGTTAAGACTCTTGGGTTTTATCCTATAGGAGAGACAGAGGCACTGAAAAATTCTAAGTAGATTTGCACTCTGGGGATTGTGGCCTAAACTTGAAAGGGACAAGGCTGAAAGCAGGAATACCAATTACGATGTTATCAAATAGGAGAATACTCACCAAAACCTGGGTGATATAATAGAGGTAAAGGAACTGTTTGTTAGAGGCAGAATTGGCAAGAATATAAATATGGACACCAGGATGAAGAAGTGACAAACAGCTTCTAGATTTCAACTTTGGGTAACCGGTACTATCAATCTAGATAGAGATTATTGGGAAAAGCCTATGTGAAGAGGACGATGGAGTAGTTTATTCCAAACTTTTTAAGGTTCAGTTGCCAGTGGGAAATCCAAGCAGAGTCCACCAGCAGGAGTTTGGATAAAGGTCTAGAGCCAGATCCAAGCTTGAGATGAAGATCTAGGAATCATAAAAGTTTGGATAAAGGATGAAACCACCAGAATAGGTGGCTCACAAACTGTGAAAATGAGATGAGCAGTGTCCTTGGAACTCAACCCTGGGAACTACCAGCATGTAAAGTGTGGGGAGAAGAAAGGGTCTCATGAAGATGCAAGAGAAGGTACTGCCAATTGTGTAAGGAGAAGAAGCCAAGGCAAGGAGAGTTTCAAGGAGAGTGGGATCAACCGTCTTAAGTGGCATAAAGAAATCCAACAAGATAAGGACTGAATTTTGTCTTGAATTTGGGGATTAGAAGCACCCGGTGATAGCCTTACCAGTAAAGAAACTGGCAAGAAGGAGAGATTGCAATGGACCGGGCAAAGCTACATAGTGGATAAACCAGCCATAGGGTAGCCACGTCCCCCGAGAAGTTTAGGGACTTGGTCAGCACCCCATAACCAGAGCATGAGTTCAACATGGGCAGAACTGAAATGTGAGGCCAGGTCATGCAGCTGCTTAATGGCGGGGAAGGATATAGTCATATTCACCAGAATACCTCAAAAATAAGTGCAGTCTTTCACCACATTTTCTAATTTTCGTGAGAGTCTAGATGAGTTGCTGAGGGGAATTTTCCAAGCATATATTCAAACACACACACACAATAAGGTTTGAAGAAGTACAATGTTTAGGTGATTTACTTTAATGGGAACTGAGCAGAACACAACAAACTAATAATACATGATACGCTACTAAATCCAAGTGCGTTTTAGACTTTTAGGGAGTACTTAATGGGACCAAGCAGTCTTAGCAAGTTAAATTGAATGGATGTATTTTTAAACAGCATCCTACATGAACATAATTCTATCATGTGATCTTTTTTTCGATAAGCAAGGTGCTGAGCTCATATTTAAGCCCTTGCTTAAAGAAATGAAATACTTAGAGGGACAACGTTCCCGATGCCTCTTGGGGGTCACCGAATTCTCCGTGGCCCTAAATAAAGGAAAGACCATGGTTTTCATAGCAGGCTCTGGGAACACAGACAAGCTGTATGGCTCTCACTTGGTGGGGAGTGGAGAGAGATAACGCTGACCATGAAGGCCGGAACCAGATAATGAAGGGCTTTATATATCATGCTAAGGAGTCTGGACTTTATCTTGCCGGTTAGCAGAGAGCTATTAAAGACTTTTAAGTAAGGGATTATCATGATCAGATTTCTATTTTCTGGCAGCTACAGTGTGGAGGAGAACTGAAGGAGGACACAGACTGGAGGCAGAGAGACCAGTAAGTCCTGCTTATTCTCTTTTTTTCCCTCTGCCTCAAGATTCCCACATACCAAGCCTCCAGATGCATTTTTAGTGTGAACTTTCTTTCCAGGGACGGCCTCCCTGGTCTGGGTATTCATTCCTCGACTACTGACAATGCGTGCACGTGTGTGCTCTTGTGCACGCGCACAAACACACACACACATATGCACACCCAGAGCATGGTTTTCATTCTGATCCTTCTTGGGCAGCATCAAAACTTCCTGTTGTATCCCGATCACCCGGAAGTCAGGTCAAGGAACACCAGGATATATTATATGAATAAAGGGCCTCTTGTCTGTTGGGAAGACAAGGGAAGTGCATGGGATTTGGTCGAGAGATGAGGATGGGGCCATATGAATATATGAAAATTACAGTCAAGCTGCTTAGATGAATTTGCTGTAAAGTGTTTTTATTTTCTATATCTTTACAGTGCATTTCTCATGGAATACCTGGAAAGGTATGCAGAATTCTAAAAGGCAGTAAGAGAAAGAAATTGAAGAAGAGAGGGAATTAAAAATGTATGTCCACACAGTAGACCTTGAACAAGAAGTCTCTAGGGCGGAATCTTGTACACGGATTGCCACACGTTAGCCATAGAAGAGATGGCTAAGGAAAATGGAAGATCACTTCCTCCAGAAAAAGAAAAGAGTACATGTTAAATGCAATAAAATATTTGCAAATAATGATTCAATGCAAGCAAGTTTAAAGGGAGGAGTAACAGAAATTATCTATGTATCTGGTTCTAATGGTGCAAGTGTTTCTAGGTTAATAACAGCAGGAGAACAACTAAATTACAGACAATTAATAGCTGTAAGTCTTGGGAGGCAGAAAATAATGTAGCCTAAGTGGATTGCTAAAAGATATTATACTTACAGAAAACTTTAACTAATACCTATGTGGTCTTTAATGTTGGAAGTACCGTCTTTGGAACATTCTTTTTTTTAATCCCTTGGAGAACAAAGTAGTATCTGTGGTTTTTTGTCTTCCTCACATTAAAGTACAGGAGAGAAATGGAGATGATCTCATCTAAACAGTGAGGTAGAAAGAGGGCAGGGTCATTTTATATGTTATTGAATCACTGAGACATTCTTGAATATTGCACATTTGAAATGTGACTGTTAATCACAATGGTGCAATTCATTTCAGAGGAAACCGTGGCGTATGTTGGTGCCACTTTGCACGTCTGTGAGAATAAGGAGGTTGTACAGAAACAATTGGTATCAACTGCTCTCTGCTGTCCTGGGAGAAGGCACAGGGTCCATTTCTTACCCTGGTGACGTCTGTGATGTTGTGAGCAGATTGGGTGTGTAGGGGAAGCATGGAATGACGAAAGAGAACATCCAGCACTGAAGCTGCTGGTGGGCATCAAGGTCAGCAGGCTGATGGAGACAAAATGGCAAGAGTAAACTAGATTATGCATAGTGCTGGGATGGAAAGGTCCTCTTTCACTGCTCAAACACTGAAAGCTGGATCAGCTTTGTTTCATGGTGTCAGAGTCTGATAACTCTCCCGTTCACATAAAGTAGAGCACTAATCCTCATAGAGGTTGCTTCCACATAGTTTATAAACCCTCTAACCTCAATAGCTGAGAGATGACGGGGATAAGCTGCTAGGTTTCAGAGTGCCAGATCTTTGGACCTGAAACATTTCTTACTTCCTTCCTTTCCTTGTAAGGCCAGGACACTAGGTCTTCCAAGTGTCTGTACTAATTAAATGCAGGTCTAGTATGCCAAAAATGTTTTGAATGTAAAAGATTAACGAGAGAGAAAACTTTTGTGCAAGGAGGGAATTGAGACAAGAGAAGCCCCTCCTGGTTGGCATGGTTTTAAGGGGGAGGTAATCTTGAGGTCTTAAGAACATGAGCAGTGCAATTTTTTTTTAAGAGACACTTGGCTCCGGTGGGAAGGAATGAACCAACTATTTCAGGGACTAAGACAGCAGCCACCCATGAAGGCTCACCATGGTCCTGGGTGACAGATGAGCTGTAAGGGGACTGTCTGAGTAAATGAGGACAAGATTAAGCCATTCTACATTTGCCTCTTCTGGCCGTGTTACCTCTTGTTTTGTTTTAGAGCTCGCCATAAGGGGAACCCACTGACCATTTTGACCTTTCCTTCCAGATTTGGCATTTGGAGGAATAAATCAGGATTAGCCCTGCCATTAAGCTTCAGACATGGTGCCTTTAAGACAAAAGTAAGACCATTACTGGCAGTTTTAGCACTTGGGACAATATTGCATTGCTCATTTGGAACGGTAAGAATTAATCAGTAGGGGAAACTCCATGTTCCAGTGGGCAGCCACTGCTCTCCCCCAATATTTTGACTATTACTTGTTCAATCAGCTGAGTGGTGGGAGGTGAGCAAGGAGACAAAGATTTGTGTTTTGGTAACTTGCCAGCACTTAGATGTCAGCTAGCCTTCTGAGAAGCAGAAAGAAGTTTGTTTTTTTTTGTTTTTTTTACAAAAACATTCGGCAGTGGTCAGACTGATGAACATACTTGGAGACACTGAAATGAGGTAATAATGGCAACAATGTTATTTTTACAGCATTGGAAGAAAGGAGTACAAGTACCAGCTGCCAAACTCATTGGTCACATTGATCCCTAATAAATCCTGGGTGAGCCTGACTAATATTAGTCATAGGAGTTAAGCCTGTGAATCTGTTAGGACTCAAGACACATTACTTTTATTTGGGAGGGTAAGAAAAAAACCTTCTGGCATACGGTAAGAGGAGGGGTAATTTAGTACGCTTTCTTAATGTTTTGAAAGGCAGGACTGAGGCAACTTTTGTTTTCTTGGATGAATATCTTCTATTCTCAAGAGAAAATGGCAATCTCTCATCAGAGAAAAATGGGGGAAGTGCACCTAAGGGAAGAGAAACTTTGGAAAAAATCTTTCTTGTTTCAGAAAAGATTAAAAAACAACAGCAACACATAATATCATTTCCACATACACTGAATTTACATTTACTGAAGACCAACCATCATACTCCCTGTGGAGTCACCTTTCCTTTTCTAATACATTTAGCAATTGCCCTTCACAACTCTAGCAGCGGTGCATTCTGCTAATTTCCCTATTTTACAGATGAGAAAACGGCTGTTTACTATGATCCAGCAACTTAGTATGGCCAACAAAGACCATATAGCTGGTTAATTGTCAGAGTGGGATTGTGTATCAGGCCTGTTAGACTCAGAGCCCAAGATCCTAAATGTGAGGCTAAATTATGGAAAATTGCACCTCTTTGGAGGTAGTAGACTTGGTGATCAGGGGCGCAGGAAATGAAGTGGCTCAGATCTGGAATCTTCCAGATCTATGAATTGAGTAGATCTGGGAGATCTATGAAATGGAGGTCATCATTCTTTCACAGAGTTTTTGTCAGGGTTAAATTACATAACATAGAAGCAATGTCCAATACACCACAAGTGCTTAGGGGATTTATATGTACACACTACTATATTTAAAACAAATAACCAGCAAGGACCCACTATATAGCACAGGGAATTCTGCTTAATATTCTCTAATAACCTAAATGGGAAAAGAATTTGAAAAAGAATAGATACATGTATATGTATAACTGAAACACTCTGCTGTACACCTAAAACTAACACAACATTGTAAATCAACTCTACTTCAATATAAAGTAAAAATTAAAAAGAAAAATTTTTTTTTTAAAGAAGCTGTTTTTTGAATGACATTTATTGCAATATGCTTATTAGTTTTGTTTACTCTTTGACCAGTAATACCCAAACTTGGGGCCTACTCTAGACCAATAGGTCACCCATTTCTGGGAAGAAACCTTAGAATATGAACTCTCATCCATCGTCACTTATGATTCTTGGGATCTGGCTAGTTGGGGACATCATGCTTTGGGATTTTTGGTTCCTCTTCTGTACTCCAAACTAACCAATTACTTAGGTAATTTGTTAAAGGCCACCCCATGCCACTGCTCTCTCTAGATGAGCCCTGCAAAGTACAAACCAATCTTTATTTTCTCCCTGATCTGTAAAGATTAGTGATGCTGTACCAGTCAGATAAGTGTCAGCTCTGGTTCTCGCTGGCACTGAAATATATGTGGTTCAAAGCATACATTTAGAGGAAAGAGTGTCTGAGGCCTTCACAGTGAAATTGCTTTTTTTAAACAGGTCTTGTGTTGACACCCAGAAAGCAAAGTCTCTACAGAGCTTTCCCCCCTCCCCAATCATCTGTCAATCTTTTAAAAATCAATTCAGAATTTACCTATTCCAGAAATTGGTACTAATTGCCCTTGATTTCAACTACTTCCACATTACTCTCAGAATTTCAATTATGAGTCTATAAATATAACTGGCTTTTGGTTACAGAACAAAAGTTCTTGATAATGACAGTTTAGTATGTCTCTTCAACTAAACTGTATAGTCCTTGAAGGCAGGGACCATTTCTGCTGCATATTAAATGTGGGTGAAGGATACAAGAGAAATAGAAGATATGGTCCCTGTCCTCAAGGAGCATAATATCCAATTGAAGAAAGATGCTGACCTGCAACTATTAAACAATATTTTCCAAGTAACTAGATGCACATTATAGTGCTCTGGCTATTCCATGAACCCAACTGTTGACTAAAATACTACGTTCAGGATTGTCGTCAGCTTGCTAAGAAGACTCACACCTGAGTTTCATAGAAGGTTTGCTCTTTTGGAGGGCCAAGCAAATCACTATAAATGTTTGGAGGAAATCAAAATGATATTTTCTTTTATACATAATCTTTACCTAGAACTTCTTCTCAAAGTCCGCTCTTTTCTAGTACATGAGCATATTATTCTCTAGACAAGCATTTTTCAACTGTAGCTTATGGTTTATTACTAGGTCAGGAAATTTATTTAGGGGCCATGACCATCATTTTAAAAACATGAAATAGGATAGACAATATCATAGACTGTATACTTAATTTAAAAAATGAGTTTATGAAAATTGTTTTCTGTACATGTACAGGGTCACAGTGTAAAATGTATTTCTTACTATGACTTGTAATCAAAAAGCATTTGAGTGACAGTGCATCTAGTCAGCACCTAGAGAACTGAACAGATATTCTTAGTAAGACTATAGAAAAGCTTGATGCTTGCAACATGTTTTCCCATTGAAGAGAATCACGTTATGTTGTGGTAATACTTTCTTTGCTAAGTTTAAAACTAACCATGGAGGACAAAACGTCAGTCATGTTACTGATAAAACTCTACTGAAGACCTGGCTTAGATGGATGGCCACAGTGGGCTTCCTAATGCTTCACATCAGAAGTGTTAGAGTTGCATGTCACCCAATTGCATGCAGAATTAGATAACTACAGACCTCACTGGGATCAAGCTCCCATAAATCTACCTCATGATGGACTCTCTGCACCAGAGAATCCAAGGAGCTAAGATCAGAAGGCCACTCTCAGGAAATCTCAAAGTGTGACTCACAGGGAAGTCACAAAAATTAATTCCAGCCTCAGCCAAGTAGGTAATTTTCAAAAGAACCCCCAGAAGCCGTGGGAAGCCACCACAGTTGTCCTGAGCCTCCCCACCTGTAATGGTTTGTCCTCCACTTCACATGAATGCCTCTCACTGTCCAAAGTTAAGGGTCTAAAGATCACCTGGCACTAGTCCTACACCCATGAAAATTTGAAACACAAGCAAATTTCCAGGCCTTTGAAGCCTTATGCAAATAAAACATTTTTCCTAGAAACCAGTACTTGACAAAAATCTACACCTTGTGACAGTTACCAGGAGAAACTCCTGGTGACTTAGTTGCCAATAATTCCAGTACTATGTGGCATTATGGCTTGTTAACATGAAATCAGTTGTGAGAACTCTCCTATTCTGAGCAGAATACAGATATTTATTATATTGTAGGGTGGATGTGTAACAGAGAACAAACTTGACTCCATATTGGATCCGTTCCTTTAGTTCTAACCTTTGTGCTCTGTTGCCTGTGCTTAGTCATGCAGGCTCTGCGCCTTTTGTAAAAGAATGTTGCCTATAGGCTGAAATATACAGGATAGCACATTTCTCAAGGCTTTGACCTTTAAAGGTGTAACACTTATCCATTAAAAAGTTGCAGAAAAGAAAATAGCATTTGTCTTGTTGGAAGTTTATAGGAGCGTTGTGACCAGACCTACATGGACAGCTGCAAGAACAAAGGAATCCAGCACCAAGAAGTTTGCAACAACTAGCCACACCCCCTCCCTTTTAGTATAAAAGATGCCTGAATTCTAACTTGGGTAAGATGGTTCTTTGGGACACTAGTCCTCCATCTTCTCAGTCCGCTGGCTTTCCAAATAAAGTCACTATTCCTTGCCCCAACACCTTGTCTCTCAATGTATTGGCCCGTCATGTGGCAAGCAGTACAAGCTTGGACTCCGTAACAGATGCACCTATGCAAAGTCTCCTCTCTCAGAGAGCAGCTTTTGCAATATCACTCCCTTGTTGCAAAATTCAGAAATTTCCCAAGTCTTCTTTGAGTCACTTTTCCTTTCTGATCACAGTTAAAACCTTATTGTGCACTACCTTTCCACCTCTTTGCATTCAGCACCCCAGTGCTGAGTACACCACCTCTTCTGTCTAACCACACAGTCTCCATTCTATTTTTTAAAGATATTTTTAAGAGAGTTTTAGGTATACAACAAAGTTGAGAGGGAAGTACAGAGATTTCCCGTATACGCCCTGTCCTCACACATTCATAGCCTCCCCATTATCAACATCACTCACTAGAATGGTACATTTTTCTTTACCAACGATGATCCTACATTGACACATCAGAATCATCCAAAGTCCACAGTTCCCCTTAGGATTCACTCTTGGTGTTATACATTCTATGGGTTTGGACAAAATCATCATGACATATGTCCATCATTAAATATCATAGAAAGTATTTTCACTGCCCTATCCATTCTATCTTTATGAGCTAGCATTTCTTACTGCTGCTGATAATGGGACTAAGGCCCATGAATTCTGCCTTCTAGATTTCATTAGTTTTGCTTCACCTGAAGAATCACCTCCAGCAGATTGCTGAACTGTTGGAGTTTTGAGCGTCTGTGCCCCTCAAGGCCCAGTCAGGCCCAATACTTTGGCCATGCTTCCTTCCCTAGAACCTGAATTTTCCTGCGCTCTTTATCTCATCAGGTTTTGAATAACTCAGGAACTTTAATGTCAACAAAAATATTTTCTTCTGCCATAACATTTTTTTGGGAGCACTGGAACATGTCTCTTGTGTTCTCTTTATCCTCAGCCTCATTTTAGGGAGACTCAGTTGTGTTTTTACAATTAACTTACATTGTCCCTTTCTTTCTCTGACACATAAAAAGCTCACTCTGTTTGCTGGATCTTCCAATCTTCTTTTCAGATATTTATTTTTCTAACACTCTCCTCTCGATTTAGCCTGGCTCCATAACTACCTGCACGCCTATCCTTTAAGAAGCATGAATTCAATGAACTGAGAGTCTTCCAAAAGTGTATATATTTCAAACAAATGTGTCTACTTCCTCCACCCCATCCCCACATTGAATAATCCTACTCGGGAAGCATTCTCTCATCAGATGACCATCGAACCTAGCACTGAACTTCAATATAAGACATAGTAAATTATAGTGCCCAAGAGTCCAGATTCTGGAGCTAAATGACATGAGTTTGAATTTAAGCTATTTTATTTCCTAGTTATATATATCCTTGGGCAACTCCTTTAAGTTACTTTGCCTCAGTTTTCTTATATGTAAAATGGGGTCATTAACATTCCCTCCCTTATGAGAGTATTATAAATATTAAATAAGCTCATAGGTAAATTTCTGAGATTAGTTCATGATACATAGCAGGAGGTATTATGCGTTATCTTCCCTGAAACGTCTCTTATTCATACATTTCCCAGGCATTTTACCTCAAGAGAGAGGTGATCACTGGTGTACCTACTAATGCCTTAAACATGATTCTCTAGTCCTTTCTTCTGATACATGTCTAACTTTTATAAAGCTGCTAGTTGACATTTGATTCACGCCTTAAGGGAGCAACTATTGGCGGTTTTAAGGGTATGCTTCTCCCTGGTTTTCTGGATCCAGGCTCCTTCTGAGAAAATCATTCCAGTGAGCTTCTGGAGATCTTGCTGCCCTTCCTCTGGTTGTTTACTTTGAACCCCAATCACCCTTTCTGATCAAGTAACAACTAGAATACTCTTGCCTAATCCTATCTATAAGTACACTAAACCTGGGTGTATCACCTCTCGCCTTTCTTCTTTGCCCAGGATGACCTCCAAGGTATTGTTTTTCTGCTTATTTTGGTCTACCCTCTTCTGTAAGAACTTAACCTTGCTCCTAAGAAAATCTCTCTCTTCCTCTTAACCAAACGTTCTTTATTTCTCTTTCATTTTCCCAAAGATCATGTTTTGATAGTTTTTAAAATCCAATCCAATTCTTCTTTGTTACCAGAACAAACCTGGTTCTTGAAGACAGAGTATTCCTAGCACAGACTTTTCTATTTGCCTTCTTAGCTTTTGGGTTTGAATAAATTTCATTAGGTGGCTTCTCTACCTCAAGCAAAGATGGTCTATCCCTTACTTAATAAGTGTTCCTCTACTGGGGGCTATTCATTGATGTAATCACTATCCCTCTGAGTCTGAACCTAGTTACCTGAAGACAATGGGTTGGGCAGAGCTTTTTTGAGACCATGTGAATGCAGGGTGTGAGCCTTCCACACTTCACCTCTTGACAACTGAAATGCAGATCAGGAAAGACTATACCTGGTATGAAGCTCTGTTGCTCAAGCAGAACTTAACTGCTCTGAAATCTAAAGCCCTAGCTTGAAGGCCTTGTTGGGAAAAAAAAAAAAAAATACAGTAAAGCTAAAATCTTTCCATACAACCTGTGCCTAAAGAGCCCGCACAATGATATATTGCAGAAAGAATCTCTTTTTCTATGATCTTCTAATCCTTTTCTGGGTCTCATCTGCAATACAAGGCCAAGCTGCCCCTGTGTAATTTGTGGGCAGCAGCAACGATATGTACATGAAAGCCTGATGGCCAGCTCACTGGGGTCTGTCCCAGCTAATAACCAGTTGCCCCACTGGAAAAACAGCACAGGTATGCTGCCTCAAAAATACCAGGATACAATTCTAGAAGACCTGGATCTACAAAGCACTAAATAAGTAAGTCTCCCAGCTGCACCATCAGAAGCAAAGATCACCATGTTTCATTTTGGTACCTAAATATCAGTCCTTGTATCCATCTTTCAAAGTCAATAGACTGTGCATCACTCCTTTGGTCTCTTGAAACACTCAGATAATAACTCTCTGTAGCCATAGGAAGCAGATGAAGATCAAAATATTCCTTACTGATAAAAGCTAAGCTGGAGGATATGGCCTCAGTGTACATTTTCCTAATTCTTCACTCCATAATTATACCCAGCCATATGGTCACAGTGAACTGGGCCACCATAAGACACCCCTGTATGAGCCTTCTGACCAAGAAGCTTAGCACTCAGAGGATAGAGACCAGAACATAGACTTTCCATAGGCAGGCAGCTTCAAAAAGAGAACCTGGAATTATTGCCTGTTCTTCTTCTAAGTTGCAGGTCAGAAAATCCCATGAGAAGGCATAAATCTGTGAGGGAGTGGGACAGACCACCTGCCTGAGTCTACATGAGACGTTCCCTCATGGGGACATGAGGCCAGGCTAACACTTCAGATTTGGCTTTTAAATAATTGTCTTAATATTAAAAGACCAGGAGTCTGGCTGGATAGGGAATTGTTCACCAAATCCCAAAGACTTTTCTAATATTCTGCCCCAGTAATTAAATGCAAATTATGTAGTGAAGGGCAGGTTAACCATTTATTTTACACTGCAATGTTTCTAGGTTGGACAATAAATCACATTGACCATCTAGAGCTAACACTGATTATTTTTTTTCTTGCCCACCTGTAAGACTTACTTTATAAACTAGAGAGTTTTTAACTCAAGTTAGAAAACAGATTCATGGGGCTTTTTCAAAATAGCTTTTCCAGAATATTTTAGTAAGAGTTCAACTCATATGTTAACATATTTTAAATGTTTTTGAAAGTGCTTTGAAAACTGTAAGATATTGCATAAAATATGATATTGTTTTCGGTAAGTTTAGAGTTTTACATGGTGTCTTTTTTTCTAATAAACCATATCTATTTCTAAAGGTGGATGAATTTTTGTGTCTCATCTATTGAACTGTTCACTGTCCTGGTCAGAGATTGAACCTGATTAGGTTGATGGGATACACTTTCTAAAAATTCTTAGAACACAAATGGAAACCTCTGCTTTTTTGAAATAATTATGAAACATCAATAATCCCAACAACCTAATGCAATTACTATTGTCATTTTTTGAACTTTCCCTTTAGACTCTCGCTCTATTATGTCATCTCTCGATAAAACAAATTAGTCTTAGGTACTTTTCATCTAAGAGTATTTATTTCTCAGCTGTAACCATTATAAAATCTGTGTTAGAGTTATACACGCATCGATTCCAAAATATCTTCCACTTACACATGGCTGGTAGGATCACATACGACTGGTGTTTCTCTTTTTCTATGGAGAAAGTTCTCTTCGTTCAGGCTGTCACGTGAATTACTTGGGCTCCTTGGGGACTGTCAGATGCTGGTTGTGATTAATGGGAAGTTAAAGCCCGTCCCATGACACCTCTTTCATCTTCTTCATGGGAGAGTGTTTGAAAAGGTACATAAACATCCCTGCCAAGTAGGAGTCACTCCCAACAATACCATTATCTGACATTGAACCTTACAATTTATAAACTTAGGTCAAAACATTATGTGTAATTTCATTTGTGCCATAAAATTATTCTTGAATAAATAAAAATGATGTTAGCTTGAAGATTTCCTTTAAGTGAAAATTTGGGTAAATAGAATGCATCCAAATTCTCTTAATCATCTTTATGTGCCCAGACCAGATTACTTTTTCCTGGGGCCTTCATTTTAAGACAAGTCACAAACAAGGTGATCTTGTTAAAAGAGACTGGGGTCTGCTCACAGGCACACGTACGTTCAAAATGAAAATATCTAAAATAAATCTTCTGGCTTCCCTGCTGTTATCAGAGGAATCTCAGAGGTATCTGTAAGCCAAATAATAATGAGAGGGGGAGCAGTGAGAGTGAGAGAGGGAGAGAATAACAGAAACAGTTTTCTACTTTTACGAAGTTAGCAGGTGCTAATCACTCAAGTCCCCAGGAAGCCCTCTTTTCCCTCCACAAGAGAGTTTGCAAAATAGATTTTGTGTACATTTTACCCCTTCTACTGTAACCAGACCCTGTATCACTCTCACTTTTCTGTGAAGTGGTTGACTGATGCTGCCATGCTTGTCTACCTCGCCCACTGTTGGGATCAGTGATCATTCTGGTCCTGTTGGCAGGCCCAGGACAGGACCGTGCTATGACAGGTATAATATAGAAATAATGTAGACCCTGGTGTAAATAATTAAAGTTGTATTTTGAGCACAGTTTACCAGTGACATCATTTATCAATATCACTAGAATTCTTCAATGAAATTACAGCTCTATATGTAGAATTTAGATGTCTACCATTCATGGCAGTACATGAAGAATGTTTCTATGAAACATAGGTACTAGATTCATTAACATCAAGGGGCAGGTCTTTTTTTTGGGGGGGGTATAGTTGATTTACAATGTTGTGTTAATCTCTGCTGTACAGCAAAGTGAGTCAGTTAGATATACATATACATTCTTTTTTATATTCTTTTCCATTATGGTTTATCACAGGATATTAAATATAATTCCCTGTGCAATACAGTCAGATCTTGTTGTTTATCCATTCTCTATATAAAAGGTTGCATCTGCTAATCCCAAACTCCCAGTGCACCCCTCCCCCACTCCCCTTTCCCCTTGGCAACCACAAGTCTGTTCTATATGTCCGTGAGTCTGTTTCTGTTTCATAGATAAATTCATATGTGTCATATTTTAGATTCCACACGTAAGTGATATAGTATGGTATTTGTCTTTCTCTTTCTGACTTAGTTTGATAATCTCTAATTCCATCCATGTTGCTGCAAATAGCATTATTTTGTTCTTTTTTAAGGCCGAGTATTATTCCATTGTATATATACATCACATCTTCTTTATCCATTCATCTGTAGATGGACATTTAGGTTGTTTTCATGTCTTGGCTATTGTGAATAGTGCTACTATGAACATAGGGATGCATGTATCTTTTTGAATTATAGTTTTGTCCAAATATATGCCCAGGAGTGGGATTGCTGGATCATATGGCAACTCTATTTTTAGTATTTTGAGGGACCTCCATACTGTTTTCCATAGTGGCTGCACCAACTTACATTCTCAAGGGGCAGGTCTTGATTCAAATAACTGAGCCTCTATTTTCTTCTCCTTCTGCGAAACTGAACCCATTCATGGATTACTTTCTAGACTCAATGAATATAACCCTAGTTGTATTGTGCCTTTTGAAGAGCAGTTCAGAGAACAAAAATCAAGGTTAAAAAAGTGAAGAGGCCAACTGTTGGGCAAGTATAAATTAGTGAATAGAGAAATACAAACTGACGTCAGGTTCCATATATCAGGAGCTATCTCTTACTTGTATCAGTTTAAATAAACATGATGTGTTTTTAATTAAAAAAATGTAAATTTGGGGGGAAAATGTCAAAGGAAATCTTTGCTTTCTCTTAACTGATATTTTAATGTAAGTAAATTGTACGAATGTAATATAAATAATTCCAGAATATAGCTATTTCAAAATGGTCTTGATATCATGTCTTATAAGAAAAAAAAGAAGAAAATAAGAGGTTTGAAAACAACTCTTCTAAATAGCGTTGAGGGGTAGAGTATATGCTTGTCAGTTTTTAACCAAGGTTTATAAATCTGAGATGCCCATCCATAGATTACCTCAGTAGAAACTGATCTCAGAAAAATGCAAAAGTCATCCACACTCTTTTCATCTATATTCATTTCTCTTCATTTATTCCTTTGTCTCTTGGTTTCCAATAAAAGAGTACCCTAGGCCTATCTCATGCAGGGAAAAACAACATATGTTTACAAAGAGTTAATAGAACAAATTAAATTGCTATAACATATACTACTGTCTCAAACTTTCTGGAGGATTATTTAACATCAAAAGCTTTAAAAGTATGCCCCTACTTTACTTCTCAGAAATTCTACTTCTAGAGATCTATCTCAAAGTTGAGATGCATTAAATGTTGGTCACTGCAGTATTCTTTATAAAAAACAAAAATTGGGAACAATGTAAATGTCCGACAAATCAAACCCATCAATGTAAATTTGCTGTCCTGAATGATTGTTCCAAAAAGGTAGAAAAACATGTAATGACATAAGAAAAAATCTTTGTAATATACTGTGATGAAAAGCAGATTAAAAACAGTTTGTACAGTATGATCTTATCTCAGTCTGTTTGGGCTGCTATAACAAAATACCATAGATTGGGTGACTAAAACAACAAACATTTATTTCTCACAGTTCTGGAGGCTGGGAAATTCAAGATCAAGACACCAGCAGATTCAGTGTCTGATGAGGAACTATTTACTTGTTCACAAACAAGCTGACTTCTCCCTGTGCCCTCGCATGTCAGAAGGATGAGAGAGCTCTCTGGGGTCTTTTTTATAAGGGCACAAATTTCATTCATAACATCTCCACCCTCATGACTAATCACTTCCCAAAGGCCCATCTCCAAGTATTATCACACTGAGAATTAGATTTCAACATATGACTTTGGGGAGAAAACTCAATTTTGCAAAAGAAACTATATACTTAATATAAAATTTTATATTCATGGAAAGAACTTCAGAAAAATTGTCTTTAAGTTTAGAGATTATGAGTAATTGTATAATAACAATAGTAATTTAGTGAACAATGTTCTCTGTACCAGGCACTCTCCTAAGTGCTTCACATGCACTGTTTAATTTAATTTAATTCTCACAACAACCAGAAAGATGGGCATTATTGTCCCACTTACAAGATGAAGAAACTGAAGCCCACAGAAATTAAGAGGTTTGATCAAACTAACAATGACCGACACAGGCTTGAGCCCTGGCAGTCTAAGCAGAGAACACATTTTAAATTACTACTCTATAACAACATCCCAATTTTTATTCATTTATGTTTCATATCTTTGTCCAAATTTTCTAGAGTAAACATGCATTATTTTATAACCAGGAAAAATATCTAATAAATCTTGTTTTAAAATCATGTTAGGCATTGTAAGGAAAAAGGAAAAACTCCTAAGTAGTGTAAAATAATATTTCTATTTCAAGAAATAGATCTTCTGAAACTAAATTGATGGATTAGAGTCTCCTTTAATTTTCTTCTGGGATGCAATAAAACCATGTAACTGATGAAATAACAAATGACAACATTTCTGCCTTACTAATCACTTTTTTTTTATATAGATGATCAACTTATCCAAGAAACATGATATTTCTATAATATGACTGTGTCTGTGCTTGCTTCCAATTTTCCCCCTTCATTTCTCCTTTCTAAAGAAGTGTAAACATCTCACGTAGACACGTGACAACTTGTTCTCCTTATAAGTAAGGAGAGAACAGAGCACAGAAAATGATACCATTGTGGAATTAAGCGTATCATCCTTCTTTCAAAAGGAATTGGTCACAATTTGCTTTGTTGGAACGATCTGTCCCTTGTTACCAATTTATATTGCTCTGTGGGACTGTGTTAGAAAAACATTATTATTATTAGCAGTAGTGATACTTGGCAGCCATTCAGCACATTTCATCAAAGACTCTAAGAGCTTAGCCATCCATCAAACTTGCCTTGGTGTGCTCCTGGGAGGAGGTGGTATTATTTCTGTTTGGAACAGAGGTTAAGTGACTTGCCCAAGGCCTTGAAGCTAGTGAGATTCAGAGTTGGGAATTAAACCCTGGAGACTTGACACCCAGCATCCCACTCTCCTTCCTGGAACACATTCCCTCTGCCTGTCTGAAAGATGTAGGGATAAATAAAGCATCTAATAGAAAAATGGCCTGCTCCCCAGCATGTGTTCTTATGTTCAAGCTCTTCTGCCATTAAATTGAAAAAGCACAAGTACTTTCATTCAGAACATGAGCTGGTACCTTTCAGTTTTGGCACTTGTTTCATTCATTCCTTCACCGAATATTTATTTAGCACTACCACACGTTAGACAACAATTTAGTTGTTGTGAGCAACACAGTCATGACCTGCAGGGAGTTTTCAGTCTAGTAGGAAATAAAGATGAACAAACAGATCATTGTAATATTGAGTGATGTTGTTTAGCATTTATTACTGTATCATAGTCCACACTTGAAATGTAGGTCCTTCCTCTTTTGCTGTATATTATAGATTTTAGTGAGGCAACATCTGTGTCACAGCAATTTAAAGCCATATGTAGTATATACACGTGTGTAAAGCATATTTGGTTCTTTGATTTTAAGTAAAGTATAAATAGATGATAATTACGCATTATCATTTTTTAGACGTTGGTAGCGAATAGCTACTAAGACATGTTAGAGTTAGAACATGACTCCTGAGGGGCAAAGTTCTTTTTTGGTATTTCCTTTCACTGTAATAAAAAACCATTACCAGATTTAAAAATCTGTTGTTGGATTTGAGCTCAATACTTCCTCTCAGAAGAAGCAGTTGCATGTAGTATTCCTGATGACTAATCCATACATTTTTATTGTAGCCTCCTAAGTGTCTGGCACTGAGCTATGTGCAGTGACATGTTCAAGAGGCTGAGAATCAGATCCTGACCTTCAGATGCTTATATTTATTAAGGGGTGAGTTTATAAATTAGGTAGAATTCTATGTTTCAAAATTTGTCAACTTTTAAATTCTCTTTAAAGAAATAAAATTCCACTAAATCCTAAGAATGAGGAGTTTCCATGTTCCTATCTGTAGCAACCATCTTGTTCCTACTACCTACAACCAACTGGAATGTTTGAATAGTAAGGAGTTGTACACAGAAGCAGAAACTCCCAAGTTAAAGTTTCAAATCTATGGTGGTGTTTCGTTTACTCTCTCCAAGCCGTTATTTCTGCCACAGTGAAATGAATATAGTAAAAATACCTGTTTAACATACCTCTGAGGTTTGAAGGATCAAATGAGATCTTACAGGTAAAAACTCGCCAGTAAACTGTGAATATTATAAAAAGTAAGTAATTATAATCTCCTTTGGTGAAATAAAACTGTTGGAATACATATAGTCCCTTCGGGGAGGACATTTCTTGCTTGATATGTATAATAATAATAGTAATAATAACATAATTCTTATCATTTTACCCATGTCTAAACAGATGAGGGCAGCAGCACCCTGTAAACTCAATGTTATTTCTTAAAAAATTTTGCTTTAAAAGTCAAACTATGATTACCTTGTGTCTAAATGCAAAAGCTACACATATACTGATTTATAGAATGTGCAAATCTTAGTCACAGTAGAATATCAATTCATGATAAAGATTCTGAGCAAACGGGAAATAGAATATAACTTCCTTAATCTGAAAAAAAGACCTCTGCAAAAAATGTACAGCTAACATATTTAATGTTTTCTCCCTAAAACTGGGAATGAGATAAGGATGTTCCTTCTCATCATTTAGATTAGACATTGTAGTAGAGTCCTGGCCAATGTAATAAAGTAAGAAAAAAATGTTTAAAAACTGAAAAGGATAAATGTAACTATCTATATTTGAATATGACATAATTTCCTATGTAGAATATCATAAGGAATCTATACACACACAGACACAGACACACGCAACTAATAGTATTAATCAGATACAAGGTCAACTTATAAAAATCATATTATTCCTATACATTAGCAACAATAAAGCAAAAATTAGAAAATTTTAAAAAACTTACTACTTAGAATCTAAACCAATTAACATTTAGGAATAAATTTTAGATTTCTATACTAAAAGCTACAAAATATTGCTGAGAAAAATGAAAGGGTATCCAAATGAATAGAAAGATACATCATGTTCATAGCGTAGAAAACTCAATACCATTAAGATGTCCATTCTTCCCAAATAGATAAATAAATCCAAAACGTTCTCTGTCAAAATTGCATCAGACTTTTTAGTAGGAATTAGGAAACTGTGTCTAAAGTTATGTGGAAATGCAAAAGACCTAGAATAGTCAAAACAATTTTGACAACAAAGTTGGATTACTCATATTTCTTTAATTCAAAGTTTACTTTAAAGCTACAATAATCAAGACAGTGTAATATTTGCATAAAGACAAAGACATTCATAAAACAATGAAAGAAAAGAATCTCGAGATAGTCAAGTCAGTTTATATAGTTGATAAATTATGACAAAGGTGTTCACTTCAAAGAGGAAAGCCCAGACTTAAAAAAATGGCATTGGAAGAATTGATTATCCATATGGAAGAAAATGAACTTTGATCTTTGTCTTGTATCTTATGCCAAAATTAATTAGAAATGGATCATAGTTAAACATAAAAGCTAAAACTATACAACTTACAGAAAGGAACATGGGAGAAAATCTTTGCAACAATGGGACTGGCAAAAGTTTCTTTTGTACTAACCACAAAAGAAAAGGGAAAAACATGATAAATTGGACTTCATCAAAATAAAAACTTGTACTCTTCAAAAGAGTGTGTGTGTGACTATCTTTTGATTGGTTGGTGGTGAGGTAACAGGGCGGTGCTCCAAGAATCTTGTGCTCAGCCTGAAGTTACCATCCTCCATCTGGGTGGGGCTTTACTTCCTGTTGAAGAACTCAAAGATGTATTGTTATTATATGAAGCCTTTTTCCTACAAACAGGAAACAGGAACATGGAAAGTCTTCTGCACTCAGGAGGACCCCACAGGTCCTGCTCGATTTCACAATGAAATGTCGTCATTTGTGCTGTCCTTAGCTGTTCTCGCTTTCACAGGTCACTGCTGAATTGCCTTTATTTCTGACTGTGAGACTTCCTCAGCTATTACTCCCAGCTGTAGCCCCTCACTCTTCCCCTGGCATAAAAAACTCAGCATGACAACCCGTAGGCTTTACCATCTTCAAGATATTCTTTGGCCACATTGGAATTATTCTACTGCTCTTCCATAATACTAAGGTCTGGTCAATTATGCCAGGCTATTTTGAGTTCATATGCATAGACCTGTAGTAGCTAGATGGGTCAATAGATAATCTACCTGACGTAGGTGTGTAATGGAGACTATCATGACCTACAGAACACCTTGCTTGCTGGAAGATGGTACCATTATTCCATTGCAGTGGATTGCTTCTGTGCTCAAAATGTGGACCAATGTTCACAGATCTTCTGGGTTTTCAAGAAAGTGGAAATAAGGTTTTATGTGAAATTTCCCAACAGTATGCCATATGTAGCCTGTGAACAGCTATATTAGTTTTCTTTTGTGGTTTTAACAAATTATCACAAACTCAGTGGCTTAAAACAATACAAATTTATTATCTTACAGTTCAGTAGGTCAGAAGTCTGACATGGATCTTTCTGGACAAAAATCAATGTGCTGGCAGGCTGTGTTCCTTTCTTAAGACTCTTGGGAAAATGTTCTTTCCTTGCTTTTTTCAGCTTCTAGAAGTCACCCACATTCCTTGGCTAATGGGCCCCTTCCTCTATCTTCAAAGCCAGCAATGTCATGTTTCTCTGGCCCATTCTCTGTTGTCACAGGCCTCTCTGACCACAGCTGTGAAAGGTTAACCACTTTTAAGGACTTGTGTGATTAGAACGGACCCATGTGGATAATCCAGGATAATCTCCCCATTTCAAGCCCCTTAACTTTAATCACACCTGGAAATTCCCTTTTGCCGTGTAAGTTAACATATTTACAGATTCCAGGGATCAGGATTATGGATACCTTTAGAGAGTCTTTATTCTACCTATAAATGGGCCAGTTGTAACCTCTGGCCTAGATATTCTATGAAGTCATCTCTAGTCTAGGATTCTTTCTACTCTCTAGAAAAGGGCTATGGGCCTCTTTTGCTTTCTGTTTCCTGGATTTACCAAGATGCTGTCAAACCTGTCCAAGTGAAGGTTTATGGGATTCCCCCAGATCTTCTCAGAAACCTGCAGGTGCTCAGGGAAGGTCCTTTCTGCCTTGTTGACTTTCTTTTGTACCAGGACAGAATCCAGTCTCAGGGAGCAGGGGGAAAGTTTTACTCTGGCCTCATCTAAGTGCGGCAAATCCTTAGCAACCTCAGGGCTACGCTATTGAAAATTTGTTTCAAAACCAGTTTGTTTTTGCCTTGAGGCTCTGAGAGTTAAAGGGCAGCAGTGGTTTGGCTGTCCTAAAGAAAGGAAGATCATCAGGTTACAGGAAATACTGTGGAGAGGGACTAGTTAAAATTCTATTATTTTGTAAATTAATTTTATTTTGCCTCTATTTTCTTAAGTGAGAGATCTGTGTGTGCTCAAGCAGACCACACTTAACTATTGCCCATGAGATTAAAAAAAAGAACAATTAGCAAGTAGTGCTTTAAATTTCCATTATTTCCAAGCAACTTAATGCCCATTGACAGACGAATGGATAAAGAAGAAGTGGTATATATATACAATGGAATGTTACTCAGTCATAAAAAGGAACAAAATTGGGTCATTTGTAGAGTTGTGAATGGACCTAGAGACTGTCATACAGAGTGAAGTAAGTCAGAAAGAGAAAAACAAATATCGTAGATTAACGCATATATGTGGAATCTAGAAAAATGGTACAGATGAACCAGTTTGCAAGGCAGAAATAGAGAGACAGATGTAGAGAACAAACGTATGGACACCAAGGGGGAAAAGTGGAGGGTGGTGGTGGTGGTGGGATGAATTAGGAGATTGGGATTGACACGTATACACTAATATGTATAAAATAGATAACTAATAATGTACTGTATAAAAATAAACAAATAAAATAAAATAAAGTTCCATTATTTCAATTGCAAAAGTTGTAGTTGACATCCAGTTTTCTGTTCTGCCTTAAATAAAATGTTTAATGATATGAGCATTTCAATAATATGTGAAATTTATTTTCCCATAACTTATGCTATTATGTTAAGCTTACAGTCTTATATAGACTAATAACTTCATCACCTTCACTCCTTAAAATAAGATTTTAAATAAATTAATAATATAATTTCCATATTTCCCTTTAAAATTTGAAGATCTATTTGCTGGGCTTTCTAATTTCCAGTTTGCTGAAAGTCAATCCGACTACGACCACTACTTTTAGGATAGTTAGTGATTAGAAAAGAAGATTCATCATTTTATTTCAAATGCAGTTACCTATGAGTATATGAAAAAGAATTCAATGTCGTTAATAATTAAAAGATGCAAATTAGAACACAAGACATTTTTTCACTTGATAGAGAGTTTTCAAAAGATAATAAAATCTGTATTGTCAATTGTGTAAAACAAATTAGGAAATTATTTTGGATGTCATTATGACAATAAATATTATAAAATTTAAAAAAGTATGTATTGGGTAGAGTTTCAAGTAGCTCCCAAAACACATAATAGCTCCAACACAGTGGAGGTTTATTTCTTGTACATGGTGCAGTGTTGGAGCAGTAAACATGTGAGCAGAGACCCTCTCTACAGTCACTGGGACACTCAAGTTAACAGAAATTCCACCACATTTAATATGTGGCTTCCAACCTTGTCCTGGGGATCGTTGTCATTCCAAACAACTGAAAAGGGAAGAGAGTATGGAGAAGTATGCATAAGCGGTTTATATGGGTCATTATTGAACTGACTATCATTGGTTGAACCTCAGTCTCATGGTCACATTAAGAGCAGTGGAGGGAGGGAAAGGTAGTCTGGCTGCATCTAGGAGGAAGAGGAGACCATAGATTCTGGTGAATAAATCAAATTCTCTGCTACAATATGCATTATATTTGATCCAGCATTTCTACATTTATCCTAAGAAAATGTAAGGTTTGTACCCAAAGATTGAGCTACAAAGATGTTTATTAAAGCAATGTTTATGATGGTGAACAATCGGATACTATTTGAATGTTCAGAAATAATTTGTGTACTGATTCAAAATACATGATGATGTGCGTATGTATATCCATATGTATGAGAAAAAGAACTGACTATGGTACAAGAACAACTATAGTAACAAATGATGCTTTAGATAAATATTTATTCACCCGGAAAAATATGTATGGTATATCATTAATTTTAAAGTGCTGATTATGAATAGTATGTAGAGTTTGAACAATTTTCATCATAACAACATATACTGATGGGTGGAAAATATCCTGGAATGATATTGACCAAAGCTATCATAGTAGTTACATCTAGATTGTGGGGTCATAGGTGTTTTGATTTCCTTTCCTTTGTGCATTTGTTTCTTTTTTTCTAATTTCCCTAAACTTACCTTACATTTATTTTGTGGGTTTTTTTAAAAATAAAAATTAGAGTCGACTGTATTGCACATCTTGCAATACAAAAGTTATCTCTTTCTATGGGTTATTTAAATCATTACTTAGATTTCTTTTGCAGAGTTACATAGAACCTGAGAATTCTATTTGTAGTTGGATACCTGTTCCCAGTCACTCTGCATTTGAGCACTACCTTGAACTATGTAAATAACTCTTCCATGTGGCAGGGGCTACATCCTCAAGATTATCTTTTTGTACAGTGGATTAAAGTACTTAAAAGTTCTTTTCAGTTGGGCTAACTTGCTCATAGCGTTCAAAACAGAGTGTGTCTGCTGTAAGTAGCTGAAATGATTAGAAATCTGTTAGATTATCACCCATCCTTTGTTTTTCAATGCAATATTGTACAACATAGTATGTCAAGAACCAAGGACACACTGGGAATGCTGTTCATGAAAGAATGAGACGCTTCACTGTGACTGCTTGCTCCTAGGTACTCACAAGCTTTCTTTAATCTGGAACATAGCTAATTTTATAGTAAATTCTCAGCTAAATGCTTGTTGGCTCATTATTGAAGTGTCCCAGCATTGAATTTTGACTGTCTGTAAGCAAGGTGGCTTGTCAAGAAGTCTCATTTGGTAAATCAGAGCAGAGTCTTTACTTAATTTTTTCAATTGCTTCCTTAGATAAACTGCTCTACAGCACAAATATATATTTATAACTGAAAATATTAGGAATTTAAGAATCATAAGCCTAGGATAGCAATAGGCACAGCAGCTTAAATAGCCATTGAGGATCTATTAATATTAAATCAGTCTCCTATCTGAAAAGAACAGTTCTCTGCTGAGTTATAAAGATCAGTACGATGGGGCTTTGAGGAGGTGGTGTTCTTGGTAAATCTATGGAGCTTCAGGTTGCCCTCTGCACAAGGGCTCATGGCTAAGGGGCCGAGGGGGGGCTGAAATCCAGACTTCATTGGCTTCTCCAAGCTATATGCATCCTTGTGTGAGGCTGTGCCTATCTCGGCACTTGAAGGAGATTAGCACAAATGCTCTATTTGGTCTCTGCTGTCCCAGCCATTATTTAAGTCTGAAGCTGTAATATACCTTATTAAGCTTCTTTTACAGTTAGAATCAAAACTTTTTTTTATTACAGTATTGAAGGTTAAGATTAACATGAACCACTTATTGACTTAACCAGGGTCTTCCTTCCTTCCTTCCTCCCTTCCTTCCTTCCTTCCTTCCTTCCTTCCTCCCTTCCTTCCTTCCTTCCTTCCTCCCTTTCCCATCATCTTATTATATGCCAGGCATTACACTAGACTTCAAAGATTAAAAAGTGAACATCAGGGACCCTGCCTTCAAGGAATTTACAATCTGGTGGTGGCATCATTTGAAAAAATGACGATTAGCAGATAATGGAAGTGTGGGCAAGGCACGCTCATGAAAAATTGCCATGGCCTCAGCTTGCTTCACAATGTCTAGGTGATCAGTAAAGTTCTCTGGGTCAAGCATAGGGCATGATCCTCACTGAGTTCTAAGGTTTTTGGAGCACAGTTGTTAGTAAGAAAACCCCCAGGTTTAAACATTCTCTAAATAATGTCCCTGGCTCCCTTCTCAGCCCTTTACCCCCAAGATCCTCACCTCTGTTTTATTTAGCTTGAAACTCAGCCAGTCAGCTTTCATATGAGTCCTTAGCTCAGCCAGGCACTGAGTAAGCTCTAAAGCTACACTGTCAGAATAGATGAAAAGAAGATGTAGTGCAGAGTATCATCAGTGTACTGATGATATTCCAATATTTGCATTAAGAAACCATAAATATTTTTCATCAGATTTCAAAAATTCCCTGTGCCCAACCCAATTTTCTCAGGAATACCCAAAGAAATTTGGTAGAGGTATTTCATAGAGTCAGTGGGAGAAGATGGATTGATCTTGGCTGGAAAGAAGAGTTTAAATAAAAACTATGGGCTAACATAGGTCATGTGTTTCTGGGGCATTTTTTTGTAGGTGTATATGATTCTATAAAACTGAATTTGACTAAGTCTTTGTATAGTGACTTCTAAAAAATGATATTCTTTTTTTGTGCAAAATAGAAAGAATCGCCTTTTTTCTCCCTTAGACACGAGTATAACAAGTATAAGAGAATGTCAAAATATTCTAGTTAAAATGCACGATGTCAGAGATTCAGCTTCATTGCTATTATGTTCGCAGCAGCATGGTACCTAAGAACAATGGAACTGGAGTGAACTCTTCCAGGCCCAGTCTGCTTTATTTGAGCCCAGCACATTTCTTTGCACTAATTTCCCTGATTGACAGCAATATTGGCAGTGGGAAGAAATTTATGGGTATCATTAATGACAAGCAGTGGAAGCTTTTAGGTATTTTTTTTTTTAAGAAGGATTATGCCTTTCGAACTAATATGGTATGAGGAACTTTAATGAGATGGGGTTCATAGAACCTAAAATGAAAATCTAACATGTACCATTATATGTGTATGTAGAGGCAGTTTTATAACTTTCTGAAGTTGGAGGGTGGCATTTTATCAACTGGGAGCGTGGCAAAGATGAGAGGCCATCATGAGGATTTCTTGCTCACCCTTCATTTGTGATTGGTTACTCAGCCAAAGCTCTCCTTGATGTCTGTGGTTCTGGGTCTGTGTTTAAAACCTGCACTCAATCCAATGCTTGGCAAATGAGATTGCTGTTAGAAACTAGACAGAAATGATGTGCTTAAATTCCAGGAGATTACATTAATGTTACCATAAATGGAAAATCAAACTGTCATCATCTTAGAGGAGTAGAGAAGAAAAAAAATCTATTTATACCAGACACATCATAAAATTAAGTTACGTCACATGAAGTATGAATTACTTGAGTCCCGAGAGAAAACCATTAAATATAGGCATATACAGAGACAGTTTTGACTATAAAAGAAATGAAATAAACTCAGGATCTGATTGGGCCATTACACTAAGGAAGAGTTGCTAAATAGACCTCCTGTAATGGGGGGCTGCCCATTTCTGAGATACCAAGGACTTTTTTTTTTTTTTTTTTAATTTTTATTTATTTATTTATTTTTGGCTGTGTTGAGTCTTCGTTTCTGTGCGAGGGCTTTCTCTAGTTGCGGCAAGTGGGGGCCACTCTTCATTGCGGTGCGCGGGCCTCTCACTGTCGCGGCCTCTCTTGTTGCGGAGCACAAGCTCCAGATGCGCAGGCTCAGTAGTTGTGGCCTAGTTGCTCCGCGGCATGTGGGATCTTCCCAGACCAGGGCTCGAACCCGTGTCCCCTCCATTGGCAGGCAGATTCTCAACCACTGCGCCACCAGGGAAGTCCCCAAGGACTTTTTAACTGCAGAAAATTTGGTGATAAAGGGAAAGAATAAGGGGATGGGAGAGCAGGTTCCAGGAACACCTTGCTAAGCACCATTTCCCATTGCCCAAGTTCAATTCTGATTACTTCTGCCATTTTAGAAGGCTCAAAGCCTGAAAATTTGACAAGGAAATAGATCAAAAAATTGAACTCACATGTAAACTATTCACAGTTTTGCTAGCCCAGAGAAATAGGATGGGAAACAAACAGCAGCGACAGCAGATTCGAAATTGGCTATAAATCTCAAATAAGAAGTGTTAAGACTCACATTGGGCATGATATACCAGAATAAGCTTGCTTTAGAATTTATATGTATATATATATATATATATATATATATATATATATATATATATATATATTTGAAAGAAGAACACCTTTCATTAGTTCTCTCAGCTTGTTGAAGAGAAATTGCAGCAGAGAATTGATACCCATGGAAAAGACCTATTACTGGGGAAAAGCATTATTTATATTTCCTGCTTTATTACCACAAGTGCTTAAACTTAGCAGCTCTGCTGAATTAAAAAGGGCTATGTTCCAAATGTACAAGTGGGGTCAGGCATGTAGAACTCAAACGCAGACTCTTTCTTTAGCCTCAGGCAGGTCCTTTAGTCTCTGTCGCTCAATTTCATCTTTCTACATAGCTCAGTGGAAACTACACAGCCTCCCTCAACAAAATTGCTAATAGCCTAGGGATGCTCATGCCATCTTCAGGGGTCATCTGATGCGGGGGGACAAAGCCAATGACTGTACACTGCCCAAAGGGATCAGGCAGTGCTTTAGGTGTTAGTCTTAACCCTAGGGATATTGTCTTATTGGCCTTGGGCGTTTTGCACTCTATACTCTTGTGTGCTTGTGGAGGCAAGCTTTGACATGGTATAGCAGTTCCCCACTGAGTTACTATCAAATGTTTGAAGTTCTTTCTACATGTAAATATGCCCTGAAATTCAGCTGAGACAGTTACATTTTATTCACATTTTCACCCATTGAAATAAATTTTGAGAATAAACACTGTGGTGGATAATGCAGTTGATAATGGGATTAAAAAGGAAAATATATCGCCCAGTCTTCAAGGAGGTAAGGAGGAAACAGATGTAGAAATAAACATCACCATGTAACGTGATCAGAGCTAGCAGGGGTCATATGAAGAGGAATAACAGCAGGAGCAAAAGACTTGATCTCAGGATGTTGAAGCAAACTGCACAGATATTTGAACTGGGTTTTGAAGAATGAGGTAGAATTCACTGTATGGGAGCTATATGATGGATGTTCTTATACAAGGTTAAAGGCAGAGCAAAGTCCCAGAGGAGTGGAAAACATAGTGTGTTTAGAATAGTTTTTAATGTGTGAAATGGGGAGTGATAAAAGATGAGATCAGAAAGGTAGGATGATGTGTCCTGAGCTTAAATAGGCTTTGAATGCAATTCTAATGCAGGGTCTCAACCTATTAGCCCATCATGGAATCAATTCAGGGGCTTCCCTTCCCAAGACTTCTCCCTTGCATTTATATCATTTCCTCTGAAACATACTTTTATACCTTTCTTCTTGATCATATCTCAACACATATACATGTACTAACATTTACTGTCTTCAAATAAAAATTCTTAATGCTAGGTCTTATCCTCCTCATCTCTCTGTGCTACTGTCTATATCTGACTATAGCTAAACTTACCTTCACAGATAGTTCTCAAAAGTATTATTTACTTCTTTAATAAATACTTCAGTCTTTACTAGCTATGATGGTTAATTTTGTGCCAATTTGACTAAGCCACAGGGTGTTCAGATATTTGGTCAAACATTATTCTGAGTGTGTCCAAGAGGGTTTCTGGATGAGATTAACATTTGAATGGATACACTGGGTGAAGCAGATTGCCCTCCCCTAAGGTGGGTGGGCCTCATCTAATCAGTTGAAGGACTGAATAGAACAAAAAGGCTGACCCTCCTGCTCGTAAGAGATAATTCCTCCTGCCTGACTGCCTTTGAACTGAGACATCAGCTTTTTCCTGCCTTCAGATTTTAACTGAAACATCAGTCCTTCCTGGGTTTCAAGACAGCTGGCCTTGAGACACTAGAACTACACCATGGGCTCTCCTGGGTTCCAGCTTGCCAATTCACCCTGAAAACCTTGGGAATTGTCACCCTTTATGGTCATGTGAACAAATTTCTTATAATAAATCTCTCTTATATTTATATATTATATAAACATTAAATATAAATATTAATATATAACTTATTGGTTCTGTTTCTCTGTGTGTGTCTAATACATTAGCTAACACTCTCTGATTCTCAATTTCCTTATCTTTATGATGAAGATAATAATATTATCTACCATTGGGTCTATTATAAGGAAATGGTACTAATATCTATGTGTGTAATATATGTGTGGAAATGTTTATTTGGTGGAAATAAACATTACATAATTGGAAGCTATTATTATTAAAAATTTTTTCTGCCTACACTACTGTTTGGACTTCTCTGTTCACACTCTATCATTACATCAGACATCTCTTGTGATGGGCTTCATATTTTTGGATCATCTTTCTTTCTCCAGTTATTTTTGAGCAAACAGTTTAGCACATGTGCGACTCAGCGGTACCACGTCTTACCTATGCCAATACTTCTCTCTTTTTATTAGCTTTATAGAGCTATAATTGACATACATAAACTGAACTTGGTTACAGTGCATGATTTGGTAAATTTTAACACATGAATACATCTGTAAAGCCACAACTACAATCAAAATAATGAACATATTCACCACCCCCAAAAGTTCCTCGCTGCCCTTCAGTTCTCCCCTCTTGCATCTCCCTGCCACCCCTCTCCCAGGCTACGACTGACCTGCTTTTTGCCACTATTAATTAATTACCACTACAAATTAATTGGAATTTTCTATAGGTGAAATCAAATTGTAGTATTTGTGTCTTTCTTCTTTCTCTGAGCATACTGTTTTTGAGGTTCATCTGTGTTGTTGTAGGCATCACTAGAACATTCCTTTTTATTGCTGATTAGCATTTCACTGAATGGATATATGACAATTTGTTATATTATCTACTGAGAGGCATTTGGATTTTTTCCAATTTGAGGCTATTAAAGCTGCTATAAATATTCATGTTCAAGTCTTTTATGGAAATATGCTTTTATTTATCTTGGGGAAATACCTTGGAGTTAAATGGCTGTATCATATGGTAGATATAGAATTAACTTTTTAAGACCCTGCCACACTGTTTTTGACCAGGAGTGAATGAGAGTTTCAGTTGATCCATATACCTGCCAACACTTGGTATGGTGAGTCGTTTTAATTTTAGGCATGTCAATAGCTGTGTGGTAGTAGTTTACTGAGATTTTAATTACACTTCTCTAATTATTAATGATGTGGAGCATTTTTTATGTGCTTATTTGCCATCCATATAATTTCTTTGGTGATGAGTATGCTCAAATCTTTTGCCCATTTTCTAATTGTGTCTTTTTATTTTCTTATTGAATTTTAACTTCTTTATATATTATAATACAAGTCCTTTATGAGATCAATGATATGCAAATATTCTCTCCCAGTCTATGGCTTATCTTATCATTCTCTTAACAATGTCTTTTTGAGGAGAAGATAATTTAATTTTGATGAAGTCAATTAATCAATTTTTATTTTTTGTAAATCATCTTCCTGGTGTGATAGCTAGGAAATTATTTCCTAACCCCAAATCACTTACAAATCATTTAGGTTATCTCCTCTATTTTCTTCTAGAATGTTTATAGATTTTGAATTTACAGTTGAGTATATGATCCATTTTGAGTTAATTTTTGTATATGGTGTGAGGTATGAATTGAAGTTCTTTTTTCTTGTTTTCTTTTCCTCTTTTTAGATATAAGATATCCATTGTTCCAGCATACTATGAACTGAATATTTGTGTCTCCCCCACCCAAATTCATATATCAAAGCCTAATCTTCATTGTGATAGTATATGGGGGGCAGGGGCTTTGGGAGGTAATTAGGTTTGGATGAGGTCATGGACATGGAGCCCACATGATGGGATGGGATTGAAGCCCTTATAAGGAGATGAAGAGCACACCCTTTCTACCATGTGAGACTACAAAAAGAAGTCAGATGTCCACAACTCAGGGAAAGGCTCTCATCAGAACCCGACCAAGCTGGCACCATAATCTTAGACTTCCAGTCTCCAGAACTGTGAGAAATATGGACCTGGGAATCAAAGAGTGGAATTGCAGAATATACATTTTTCCCCCTGTGATCTTAGTTTCTGTAGGATTCAAAGTCCTGGATCTTGGGTAAGTGGAAAAGATGCTACCACAGAGAACACAGGAAGGATTCTACTGAGCTTGAAGAGACTGCTACCAACTGGTCAGTTCAGCCTTGCTATGTGAATGAGTCAGCAGGCAAAGAAAGGAGTTACTACGTTGGTGGGAATAACTGATTACCATTAGAACCTAGGATTGCTAACACGTAATGAGGACAGAAGAGAACATATGTAAAATCCAGGGAACTCACAGGAGTATTTCTTATTACTTCCATGATCAGTAATACCTCTAAATGGGCAAATCCAGCAACCACAGCCAAACAGATGCCAAGCAACTAAGGACTCAGACCCTTTAGGGATGAAGGTCTGAGTCACTACTAAAGCAAACAGCCTAGTCTTGATGAAGGGCTGACCAAAGGTAAGGGGAATATAGAATAGGTGGGAGAGAAATCTGTTGATAAATATAAATCGCAGCCTCAGTCCCGGGTGCAGCAGTGGGAACTATAGCTTGCTCAACTAACCCTTCAGCATTGTCTTTTGTAGAAATTAAAGTCAACCATTATCTTGAAGGTCCTGAATGATGCAAGGAACAGATACTATCAGACTTTCTTATTCCCCATCTTACATCTTTTATGTTCACTTTTAATTCCAATTATTGCTGTTAGCAACCAGATTTTTGCAAGCATAATCTAGCAATACCTCTTCTCTGCTGTACTTTGTATCTCTATGTTTCTGTTCTGACACTTCTTTGATTATACTGAGTGCAGCATTGCTCAATAGTGGAGTTTGTAAACACCTGGGAGTATGAAGAATGGACATCCCATGAATGACCTTTGTCTCATGACCTTGGATCAAAAATCACAAAGAATGATCTTTGTGTCCCATAGGCAGTCAGTTCTAAGGCATGTTCTACAGGTTCTCAGATGATTCTAGGACGATTGAGTCTCCAGTGATGATGAGGTGAATGTATGCTTGTATTGACTTTCCTTCCTGTCCTGCTTCACTCTTCCCAGTCCTCCACTCCTAGTTCCTGGGATCATGTCCCAAAATAAACTACTTTCACTGTAACCTTTGTTTCAGACTCTGCTTTCTGGTTGGTTATACAAGCTCAAACAGTTGTCATTGGCATCCATGTTCCAATGGTCATTTATCTGTCCTTATCCCACCTGTCAGAAACATTAGACTAGAGCTGACCACTCACTCTCTCTTTTGTAACACATTTTACTCTTTTCGTTTCTATGATGGACACTGACCTGGTTTTTCTCCTACCTCAGTGGCTTCATCTTTTTAGTCTACCTCATTGCCGTTAAATTTTATGTTGCACCTATAAATGTTGGAGTGTTTCAGAGTTTGATCCTTGGACCTTTTTCAGTCCACTATCTTTCCTTAAGACATCTTATCTAGTTCCCTGGCTGTCACTGAAATGTCGATGAATCCCAGTTTTGTATCTCTAATCATGATCTCTACACTGGCCTCTAGACTTTGATACATATGCAAATACATATTTGATTTCTTCCCTTGGATATCTAACAGGCTTCTCAAAATTATCTTGTACAAATCTGATCCCTAAAACTGTTTCTGATCCAGTCTTCTCAATCAGCCATCTATTGCTCAAGACTAGGAGTCATTCACCTCTTTCATTTATATTCCAAGTCCCATCAATTCTACCTTCAATATATACCATTTATCCATCCACTTCTGTCCATGATCATTGTCTAATCCGTATTGATCATATTTCACCTGAACCACTGTAATAGCGTTTTTTTTACTTGGCTTTCCAACTCCTATTCTTGCTCCTTAGAATTCAATCTCTGCACAGTAGAGAGAATGAGCCCTTAAATTCATTAGTTAGAACACGTTGTTCCCAGGCTGCAGGTTCTCTGCTGCACTTAGAATAAATCTAATGACTTATCATCACCTTCAAGATTCTTGAACTGGCTACTGTCTGACTTCATCTGTCTATCTGTCTACTTGAACTGGCTGCTGTCTGACTTCATCATCTACTGTGCTCCACCTCTCACTATGCTACAGTCACACTGGCCTTGTGTCTGATCTATGAATTTACCAAGTGTATTCTTGCCTTAGGACATCTTTACTCTCTGTTCCCTCTGCCTAGGACAAGCTGCCATAATATCTTTGCAGAGCTTGCTCCTTCTTGTTATTTATCTCAAGTCAAATATCACCTCTTCAGAGAGGTCTTCAAGTCTAGCCAAATACCCCACTCTCATGCCCACTCACTCACATTTTTTATATATGTGTCACTACCCAAAATGATCATGCTCATTTATTCATTTAATTGTTTATTGTCTCTTACTCCCTTGGGAATGGAAGCTCCCATGAGCACTTACACTCTCTAACACTCTTCCCGGTACCTATGTGGAGTTTAATAAACACGTATTGAATGAACAACAAAAAAAAGATTTCACTTCAAAACAAGATTTCACTTTTTAAAAAGTCTTAAAACTATGGATCTTACTCTGCCTTACTGCTAAATATTTACTCTTTGCAATTCTGTCAGTTGTACATAATCTCACCTGCAGTTTTTTATTTAGTAATTCCTCCGTAATTCTTAAATAATGGGAATTTGTTGCAGTGATTAAAAGGGGTATATGTACATAGCTATTCCTTATTTGCTGTCCTTATTCACAAATATGGTTCTTTTGGCCCATCATGTATAGAAAATAAACTGAAATAGTGTAATGTCGTCAGATAAATACAAATTGAAGTTAGAATGTCAACCTTTGGTATCAGTTCATTCACTTGTAATACATTATAAAATGGGACTTGTTCTGCCTCTCTATCAACTAAAGTCTCCAAAGGAATAAAGCAATAGAGGAAAATATCCTGACATTTCAAAAATGTCATTTGACCCCTCTATGCAAGATTTTCAAAGTTCCCCCCCAAACCCAGTTTTATGGTCTTCAGCCCACTCAAGGGAATAAAATGCCTGAGTTTAAAGATACAGGGAGAGCAAATGTCTTTGGAGAAAGCTGTTGCAATTTTTGGCGCTTTCCTTGCCCTCCCTCTGGGAGAGGATTGGGTGTTGCTTTCCCTTCATTTAAGCCATGAGAGAGGTGTTTCAAGCAGACCATCTAGAGAACCTGCTCGAGAATTCTGGAACTTGGGTGGCATGGTTGACTAGTATCTATAAGATGGTCTTGGTGTTGGAAAGAGTGATGGCAACACTGTGAGCAAGGTGATGACAGGTCGGAGTTGTATGTGTTTCCCCTGGATTGAAGAAGGGCCCAGTGGAAGAGAACAGGCCCAAAGCTTGTTTTAAATGAAGTCCTAGAGAGCTTGCTGAGAAATGTGAGACATCCCAGCAGCAAGAAGCCTGTGTATACCACAGAGTGCAGAAGCTGAGGAGTGTATTGTATGTATCAAGCTAGAGGAGAGGCACCACCCAATGTCAAATGAGCCACTGTGAGACATTCTCCATAGAAATTATTCCTGAAGAATCAATAAAAGGAAGATTCAGCCTGAAATAACTGTAGTTAAAAATTTACTTAATGTGAGAGACTGAATACTTTCACCTTAAGATTGAGAACAAGTCAAGGATGTGTGCTATCACCACATCTATTCAACTCTGTACTGGAAGTCCTAGCCAGTGCAATGAGGCAAGAAAAATAAATAAAATATAACTTTAAAAGCATTGTACTAAATGAAAGGAGCCAGACCCTAAAGGCTAGATGCTGTATAAAAAAGGTGAAACTAGAGGAACAGTTATCAGATCAGTTGCAGGGGATGTGAGTATGGGAGAGATTAGATTAGGAAGTGGCAAAAGGGAACTTTCTGGGGTGACTGGAAATTTCTATGTCCTGATGTTGTGGTAGTTACACAACTGTATGTTGTTGGGAACTTTTCTTAAGAAATTAAATAAATCTGACTTAAAAAGTTAGTTGTGCCAAGAGCTGTAATACAGATATGGAAAACGTGTGGGGAAGACATAGACAAGGGAAATATAATCTGCAATAGGGTGGTGGAATGCTTTGAGATAAATGCATGGTCTACATTTATCATCCCACATGACATTGAGCATCAAGTGGCCAAGTACTAAGAAATCTGAGCTTCTGAGGCTGAATGGAATATTGGATTGTGTTATACAAAAGCATCATTGCACCCGTGTTCCTGCCAGTTGAATATATGCTCCCTGAAAGCAGAGATTTGGTCTCATTTATGATATTATCCCTTGTGCTTAGCACAATGTTCAGAAATTCACTAGCACCATAAATGTTTCTTGACTGATGGACTGAGCATCTTGTGGGAAATCACTTTTAAGTTCCCAGATACCAATCAGAAGATTACCCTTCTCAAAAAGTAGAAGAGTAGAATTTAAAACATTTTGCCTATTTCCAACACCAAAATGTTTACTGTTCTTCAATTATATTCATCCAGTCTCCCCCAAAGGCAGATCCACACATTTTCTCCTGGAAGCACGTTGGTCTCCCAAGCCTGGATAAGTACCCATCAGGTATGTTCTTTCTAATTTGGTGCTTATTACATTGTATGAACACATATTTATCTTCCCCTCTACCCGGATTATAGTCTATGTGACCAGGATCCAAGTCTGTATTATTCATCTTTGTATCGTAGAACTGAATACCAAGTCTCACTCGTACTGAATAATCTATAAATATGCATTGAAAAAAATGAATACTTATAAACTTTAATTTTCCTTACATTGACGATTAAGTGAAAGGGCTAAGAAAACAGAATCTCAGTAGAGCTAAAAACACGTATCCTGCTTAAGAATTTCCTTAATCAGCACCCACTAGGGTCTGAACTTATTTTTATATTGGTACCAGTTAAGTACAAAGTTAAGTAAGGAATAAGGCCAGACGAAGAATGCAATATATTCTTGTGGATTTGTTTTAACCTCCCACTAGGAAACTAATAAGCTGAAGCAGGGGCAGTGGTAGTAAGGAAAGAATAAAATATCTTCTGAACAATGGCTCTACTTAAATATTTCCTTAATAAATGCCACAGCATTTGGGAATTCATTAAAGGGAAGAACACTCTTTTCTATATGTTACCTGCAGCTTCAGCAAGAGGAGAGATAATTAAGAGATTTTTGAACGGAGCCCAACTTTCTCAGCAGCAGACTAATAGCTATGATTTTCCTAAAAAGGACTTTCCTAATAACCTATAAGCTTTCCTAATCCCTGATTCAGGCCTGTTTTCTGTCTATGAATAAAAATAGAATAGTTCTGGAACCCAACCCGAAAGTGCTTAAAATTTAGAATCTCCTTTAAAAGAGAAGACAGATTGGCTCATAAGTATCTTCCCTTGCTGAATATTTTCCTTCTTCTTCCCTATTTCTCACCTTTGCAGTGTTCCAATTCAAGATAGCAATTTTTAGCAGTACTCATTCATAATATTTACCTTAAAATTGGGATGCATTCTAAAGAAGTTATTAATTTAGTTAAAAATTGTGATTGTGGTGGTGGTTGCACTATTCTGCTTATTTACCAAATGTCATCAAAAAGATGACTGAAAGAGGTGAATTTTGTTTTACTTAGGTTATATTTTTGTTATATCTCAATCAATTGTGAAAGAATTGTTTTGGGATTTTGCTATAAATTGTGTAGAGTGCAGAATTGAAATCTAGGATTATATTACACAGATGTAGGTGTAGGTAGATGATAGATGATAGATATATAGCTAGAGATAGATAAAACTTTTATTGTTTTCTCCATAGAAATAAGTTTATTTCTGGATATCCTGTATTTTACATATTCTTTTATATGGATTTTCTTTTCCATTTATTTATTAGGAGCTAAATCTCAGCAGTAAAGAAAGACTTTTTTTCTTTTTTTTCATCAAGGAACTTAGATTGTAGTTGTCATAGGTATATAAGAAAGCTATTGCGTTCATTGCACGACCAATTTAATGAAATCACTTATTAGTTCCAATGATTTTTCAGGTGGTTCTCTTGAGTTTTTTTCCATGTGGGTAAATCACATCATTTGAAGATTTAAAAAAATTGTTTCTCTCTTTTCCAGTATTATAAGACCTCATTTCATTTTTGATTACATTACTTAGCATTTCCAGAAAGATGTCAAGTGCTAACAGTGAATTGAGTACCTTTGCCCCATTCTTAACTCTAAATGAAATTACTTCCTATTCCAACATTAAGCATGATGACAGTTAGTTAAGATACCATACATGTTCATATCAAGTTAAGAAATTATTCTCCTATTCCTTTTTTGCTAAGAGTTTTCTTAAAAGGAGTATTAAAATTTATCAATTGCCTTTAGATCATCTATCAAAATGATTTTTGATTTTGCTTCTTTGACCTAGTAGGAGAATTAATTGTATTGATTCTTAATAGTAAATTATACTGGGATTCTCTTTTGCACATACTGCTGGGTTTATTCTCTATTATTTCATTTAGGATGTGCATCTATCTTCAGAAGAGAAATGGTTCTTTTTTGTCACTATCTTTTGTTAGACTGTGTTAATAGGGTAATTTCACTGTTATGTTATAAATTGAGAATTTTCCACTTTTCTCTCTTCTATGGAACAGATAAAAGGAATGAGGTTCACCATTTTCCTGGAAGTTTTGAATAATTTGTCTATAAAAGAGTGAATCATATACCTTTTGAAGAAAATTATTTTACAGAATTTTACATTTCATGTTTATTGATCGACTAGATTTTTTTCTCCTTAACTCAGTTTTGGAAATTTATCATCTCCATGAACATCATAAATTTCATCAAGATATTCAAAATTATATGATATTCCCATATATGTAAAAAATCTTACCTACAACTTTGGTTATATCATCTCTTTTTTCATAATGTTTTATCTGTTTCCTCTCAATCTTGTTCATTCTCTGTGTGTGTATCTCTCTCATTGTCAAGCCTTATCAGATGTTTTTCTCTTTGCCTTTGAAAAAAAGAAAAAGCAGACAAGCTCTTGGACTTATTAATTTTATTTTTTGTTTTCTGTTTCATTTCTACTCATATTTGGAAAGTTATATTTCCCTCTAAATATGTTTCTATGTGGTCTAGGATTTGTAGCAAAGGCTGTTAGTTGCCTACCCAATATTCAAGCTCATCTTTTTAGCTAAATAACAGAATCCTGATATTAATCCGGGTAGCAATACGTGTTGTGTGAAAACTACACTTTTCAGTCTCCTTTGAAGTTAGGTGTGACCATGTTCCTAAAACCTGGCCAATAAAATGTAAATGGCAGGTAGTGGGTGGTAATTTCAGACAGGCTTTTTAAGGGAGTTGACTTTGCTGTCCCTAATTTCTCTTGCTGGACGGTGGATGTTATGGTCAGAGATCCAGTAGCCACCTTGTCACTTTGAGAATGAAATCAGTGTTCAAAAGATTGTAAAGCAGAGGGATAGCAGAAGGAGCTTGAGTCTTTAATATCATGTGAGACTCCCAAACCAGCCTTGGAATGCTTACCTCTGGAATTTTTTCAAATGAAGGAGAAATAAACTCACCATTATCATCCTGTTCTCATCATAATCTATTCTCAACATAAGAGCCATGCTTACTCCTTTAAAGGGAAAATCAGATTATGGTCCTCGTTTATCCTAGACATTATTATTTGTCTTGAATTCTATGTTGTTGATTATTGATATTGGCTTTCTTGGTTTGTTTGATACCTTAGTTAGTAATATCTTTGGCTATGCCTTAATTGTTAGCCTTCTTCTGTCATTTAGTTTTAGGTACAACTTGTAAATTGTTTATTATAAAATTTAACTTTTTGTTTCAATTCACTGTTTAATAATAGTGACTTTAACTGAATACTTATTATGTGCATTGTGCCATGTATTGTGGAAAGTACTGTTTTATTAATACTTATAATGATCTTATGTGATATTTTGTTCAATAATTTTCTTATCTTTTGCTTTGCTCAAGTTGTCCTTTTATCTCGGTAATGAGATTCATCTCCTGAGGGCCTGGACTAATAGAGATAGTCAGAGATTCTCTGGAATAGCAAGAGTAGTCCTTTTTAGACCAGAATAGCTTGAAACAATAACATTGTTGTCAAGATGTTTACTATTTCATGTAAGAAAAACCAATGAGCCATTCAAGTCTTGTAAAGTGAAGTATAAGCAAACTGTGAGTGGAAGCCTCAAATTATTGTCTAATATGTGAACCAGAGATTTAAAGTCAATATTCACTAACTATTAAAATCTGTCTTTTTTCTGCAATAGATGTGCCACAGATAATGAAACTAGTGTAGCTTCTAGATTTTTCCCTTTTTTAAAACTTCTTGTAATTAAAGGCTATCAGTGAGTCCCTAGCCAAAATGTTAAAATGTCGGGCCATGAGTTCCCTGGCTCCACATTTAAGGACCTGAAAATATGAGAAAAAAAGTACATAAAAGGCATAAAGAGCAGATAGAACAGATTCTTGGAGACTGAATTTTTAAAATCCTATTGTTTTTGCGAATAGGCACTTACTCACCAGCCATAGGTGATTATCAATTTCTGCCAGGGATGTGGTAATAAATGCCGACTTCATTTGTCACTGATCTGCTTTGGGGACAGAGAACTGTTAACCTTGAAAGCGAGTGCACACCATTTACATTCTTACATAAATCTAATTAAGAACTACCAAGGAGAAGAAAAGTTTCAGCCCAACTCAAAAAACATATATAATGTTACTCTCAATCTTTTTCATCAACAGAATATTTTGCAAAATATTATGTCATTTTGTTTTAGAGATTTCAATTAGGTATCTTCTTTTGCATATAATCTTGCTATTGGAGGAAGGAGTCAGAAAAAAAAATTATAAATAGAGGAGAAAACTAACATTAAGATCAGTGTTTAAAAATTGTGAAAGGAGATTAAGTTTACAAGAGAATATTTTAAGTAGACGTTATTAATTTCAAAGCGGTGTATTTCCTTAGATTTAGCTTGACATGTAGTTAATGACCCCACAGTTAGAAAATTCCTATTTATATGAAAAAAATGACAGAATGGAAAGTGTACAAACTAACCTATTTAACCTTAAAACCACTTTGTTATTGAAAATGTTAAAAACGATCACCTTTCAGACTTATTTTAGAATGGAATTGACCTAGAATGAAGTTTATGACTTTTGGAAAATTAATCTTGCTAGATTTTCTTTATGTTTTTAGTTTATGATGGTTTCAAATTTTGGTGACAGTCACATTAAAAAAATCAGTACAGAAGACTGCTTTTTGCTTATAAACAAAACAAAGAGAAAGATATTACTATGACCTTATCTTCATTCTCTTATGAATAGGATGAAACATATTATAACTTTTCTTTTGGAAATAATTATACTAAACCATAGCCCAAGAAGTTTTTAATTAAGTTTAAAAACATTAAATGGATACAAATTACTCCAGATTTAAAAGACAACGTTTTTCCACAGGAAGAAAATAATGGCTGTCAAAGAGTCACCAACATTCAATTCAAGCATCATCTCATAAATACTGTGTCCCAAGATGCTGGGGGACTATAAATATAAATAAGATATACTCTCTATCTTCAAGGAACTTTCAGTGGGGGTGACATGCAGAGCCAAAACATGCATAAATCAAGGCAGAAAAAAATTCCCAGACTCCTTTGCAGGGACATCCCCTTCCATGCCAGCTCCCTCCCCTGCACATACAAACTCACACCTTAAAGATTTTTCTCTGTTGATGTTCTTTAAGGATGGGTCCTTGGCTCTTATCCCCTCTAATGTTCTATATTTTCTAAGAAGTTTCTAGGCCAATGAGCCTCAAATATACATCAACACAGACTTCTCCTTGGATCTTAAGTGAACCTTAAACACAAGTTTCCCCAAAGTGAAAGTATCTTCTCCCCAAGAACTGATTTTCTTCCAGTGTTCCCTGTCTTGGTGAATGGCACCACCACTCATTATATCCAACCCTGAAACACTGCCATCCCCCTCTCTCTCACTCTCCATATCAAACCATCACTAAGTCTAGATGATTTTATGATCTCAGTATTTCTCAAATCTGTACACTTCTCTTTACCACCACTGACATCCCCAACACCCAAGCCACCAGTTCATACCTGAACTACTGCAATAGTCTTGTTACTGGTTACTCTGCATCCGCTTTTGTTATCCTCAGATAATTTCCCTGCTACAACCAGAGGGTTCTTTACAAAACCATGTCACCCACTTAAAACTCAGAGGTTTTCCATTTCTCTTAGAATAAAGACAAAATCTGGACACTTCTTATCACAACAGATACTCTCACCTCATTCAGCCCTTGCTTTATGTCTTCCAAGTATCTCTGACTTTCTTTCATTTTTTTGAATAAGCCAAAGTCACTCCCACCATGAAGCTTTAGCATTCTCAGCTCCCTCTACCTTTTCCCCTTTTCATCTAGTTGACTCCTATTAATCCTTGAAATCTCAGTTTGCCTGTCAATTCCTCAGAAGAGCTTATCCCAACTACCCAGGAAAACCCTAGTTATACATTCTCAAAAAACACTTTGTTTTCTTGAAGAGCTCTTTTCCTAGTTCACGTCAGTTTATCCTTATATCTTAGGGCCATTATTTAATTAATAACTGTCTTCCCCAGTAGTCTAAGCTTTGTGAGGGCAGAAACTCTTACAGGACAGAGCAGAGTGCCAAGTTCATGGTACGTTCTCAATAAACATTGTTGAATGAATGGATGGATGGAGGAATGAAAGAAAAGACGGATAGATGAGCAGAGGAATTATCAAGGTAAATTAAAAGTAAAGGGAGAATTTATTTAGTTCTCAAAGTAAGGCAGGATAGGTTTCTTGAGGTCATAGCTTTTGAGCTGAACCTAATAGACTAAGAAAAAGGGGAAAGTTCTTCTAGGTTAACGGGAGAAAAGTTTTTTTAAAGTAAGAAAATATAGAAGTTTTTAGATATTGTTGGCATGGTAAGTTAGCAAATGTGGCCAGAGTAGGAATTTGTGAGGCATTAGATATACAAAGGGCATATAATGACGTACTAAGAATCTTATTTGGTAGACAGTGAGACACCAGTGAAGATTTGGAGAAGGAATGCATCATTACTTAACCTGTTGAAAGATAAGTTGAATTTAAAGGATGGACTAGAAAGTCAAGAGATTAGAAAGAGAAACACTAGTTGAGAGGCTACTCAGGAAAGAGAACGGAGGTCTCAGCTTGGACTGTGGAAGTAGTGTTGGAAAGGAGAAAAGGGCTAGATACATTTCAGAGAATGAGCCAATAGTACCAATAGTACTGGGTGACCATTCAAATGAGGGGAGGAAGAAGGTGATGAGATTCAAGATGCTTTGATTTCTCTGCCCATAGGCCCATGGGACGAGGACCAGAATTAGAAAGAATAACGTTGGTGAAATAAGTTCAGACTAGAAAAAATAAAAATTGGATAAACCAGTATAATATCATTATAAAGATTATTGTCTGATAATAATTGAAGTCCTGCCCTTAGACCCTGGAGAGGAGCCCTTGCCCAAGGACCCACAGTTTAGAGGGCTCTACCCTGGTCCTGGTCTGGATATGTTTTCCCGTGGGATGAGGAATCCACAGATCTAAGAGGGATGTGCCCTGGAGTCCACTACTCATTGCTAAATCAGCTCTGGGTCCTGAGACCCCAGAAACCATGCCTAAATGGCCCTCAATCCACCTCTGGAATAGGTGCAGAATTCCTCATTAGGTCCATCTTCCTATGTGCTCCCTTAGGCTCAAGAGAGGCTCAGAGGATAGCTGTCTGTAAGTGTATGGATGCAGCCTGCACCTGAGGTATGGGGTTCTACACATGAGGTCCCACATGGTATTGGATAGAGCCAGGAGGTGGAGAAAAAGAGAGAGGGCAGGACTGGAATGGTTCTCACCTTTTGTTATGTTCTTGGGAGAAAGTCCCAGAAATCTGAAAGAAGTTTAAATTTGAACCTGGCCTTTCAGGTTTTTATGAAGGCATATTTGCCAGAGTAGAAGAATCAACTATATTGAACTGTTAAAATTTCAGGCACCTAAAATGTCTATACTGTTGGTGAGAATGTAAATTGGTACAGCCACTATTTTAAAAAACTAAAAATAGAGCTACCATATGATCCAGCAATCCCACTCCTGGGCATATATCCAGAGAAGAACATGGTTCAAAAGTGTACATGCACCCCAATGTTCATTGCAGCACTGTTTACAATAGCCAAGACATGGAAGCAACCTAAATGTCCATCAACAGATGAATGGATAAAGAAGATGTGGTACATATATACAATGGAATATTACTCAGCCATTACAAAGACTGAAATAATGCCATTTGCAGCCCTATGGATGGACATGGAGATTATCATACTAAGTGAATTAAGTCAGACAGAGAAAGACAAATATCGTCTGATATTGCTTAGATGCAGAATCTTAAAAAAAAATGATACAAATGAACTTATTTACAAAACAGAAACAGACTTACAGACTTACAGAATGAACTTATGGTTACCAGGGGGAAGGGTCGGGGGGAAAGATAGATTGGGAGTTTGGGACTGACATGCACACACTGCTATATTTAAAATAGATAACCAACAAGGACCTACTGTAATAAATAAATAAATATCAGTCATCTGTTAAGATATCAGGCTTGGAGATATAGACTCAAGAGCTATTAGCATCACTGACACCATGATATGGAGGAAGCCTCCTCTGGACCAAGTGCAGGCTCAGAAGTCATTATGAAGGGTTGGATGTGGGATAGGCAGAAAGAACGGAGCCAGCGAATGAGACTTAGATGGAGCAGTCCTAAATGTAGAAGGCTGCTCAGATGAGCAGTCAGAAAGGTAGACATTCATGAAAGCCAAGGGGGAATTTCAAAAATAGCAAGATTATTAATAGTATCTCTTTATAGATAGGTCAAGCTGGATGAGAACTGAATACTGACCAATAGATTCTAAATGACCTTTTAAATAATTGTTGCAATGATATTTTATGGGCAGTAATAAGATCCTAAGGGATTAAGAAGGAAATGAGTTGTGAGAAAAAAAGGGTCATAAGTAATGAATATTTTCCTGAAAAATTTAGTAGTGAAGGGAATAAAAGAGAAGAATGGGGAAGTTTTTATTAGGATGGAGACAATCAGACTTGTAATCAATGGTGTAGAAGCCATGGAAGGTGCAAGGGAGGGTAGGTAATTGATGGAACAAGCATAGGGCGCTTGGGAAGTAACAGTGTTCATAAAGTGGGTTAAAGAGGGTACCGGAGTTAATCTAAAAATGAGTGGCTGCCATTATAAGTAAGTTTGGAAAGGAATAAGTGATAGCAACTGAGAGAGTTTGCATCTGGTGGTCTTCATTTTTTCTGTGATGTATAGAACACGTTAGAGTGTTGTTATGTGGGTGGTTTAAAAAGAGCAGAAAACTTCTGAAGTAATCACTGTTGGAAAAAGAATAGTAAGTTAACTAATTCAATGAATTAGTGAGCAGCGTTGGACTAGTAAAGGCTGCTCTATACACTTGTCACCAAATAAATCAGGTTTGGTCATGTCTCTCCTTCTTGACAGCTTCATTTAGAAAGGCAGGAAATTCAAAAATAGAAAGTGGATTTTAGGTTTTCCATGTTTATTTATTCAACTATCTAATATTTATGGTTTTGCCTAATTAGCTGATTTAGACAAGCACAGAACCTATATTTGGGGAACTAACTGCACAGTGGAATTAGAATAAGGTACGTAGTCAATACAATTTTGAATACTTGTGAATGAATAGTTGAACCTTTTCTTGGGGATCTGACTGGGTAGGAAGGAAAGTGAAACCAGATTGTAAACTCTGAGATCAGGAACAACTAGAATGTTTTTCTTTAAAATCTGCATTGAATAGGTTTTAAATAAACGCTTGATCAAGAAATGAATGAATGAATTTGGTCTTACAAAAATTAATGAGTTGGGCATAAATGAATGGTTATAGAGTAGAGAGAAGTTAGACCTGGAAGTCTGGATGAAATTAAAGAGTAGATTTAGTGGTAGTGCAAGATTGACAATGAGAAGCTCAAAATAAGGATTGGAGGAAAAATTTAGAGTTTGGCATTTAGGGACTAAAGAGTTCCAAATAACGGAAGTGCTAGGGTGTGGCTCTGTTAAAACCAGATGAGGGCAAAATGTGTTGGATTTGGTCCAGGAATTGTGACATCTGAGTATTGGGTGGTTGTTCTACTGGAATGAGGTAAGGCAGGTCTAGAGGGAATCTGGCGCAGGTTTCAAGAACTCTGAACATGAAGGGGAGCTTCCTGAAGTTAAGAAAAATCCTGGTTAAAAAAATAGGAGTAGAGTCATACAGGCAAAAAAGTGGGAAGGGAAATTAAATGAGGGTGGACACACACAGACGAAGACGTGGCAGTGAGAAAGGAAAGGAGGTGGATCTTGATGGTGTCTGCTGGCTCTGAAATATTATAAATTTGGGACAATTATCCACTTTCATTTGAGAGAGTTACCGGGAAATCTAGTTCATCTGTAGGAATCCAGTTCTCCACTGCAGTGGAGGTGCCGTGAGAGACAAAATAATGGCCCTAGTATGTTCTCATTTTTATCCCCAAACCTGTGAATATATTACCCTACAAGGCAAAAGGATTTTACAGAAGTGATTGAGCGTAAGGATTTTAAGACAGAAAAATTATTCTAGGTTCTCTCTGTGCAGTCAATCTAATCACATGTGGCCTTGAAAGCTGAGAACCTCTTCTGGTTGTAGTGAGTGAGAGGTGGCAGTGTGAGAATGATTCTGACACTTTGCTGCTGGTTCAAGGAGGTAAGGGGCTATGGGCCAGCATGGGAGAGAGGTTTTCTCTAGGAGCTAAGGGGTCCCCCCTGCTGACAGCAAGGAAACAGATCTTGAAACTGAGCAGGACCCTCTGGAGCTCCTGGGCACAAAAGCCTGTCTGTGTCCCCCGTTTCCCGTTTCTTTCTTTTTTTTTTTTTTTTTTTTTTGAGATTCCAGGTTTGTTGCTATGAATTTTTTTTTTTTTTTTAACATCTTTATTGGAGTTAAGGATATAGGCTTCATTCAGCCTCCGCGACCCTCCCTGAGTTCCAAAGAGCAGGTTCAAACAGTTGCTAATCAGGGAAGGGAGGGGATGCAGAGACAGGGGAAGAGCAGTCAAGAAACAATAGTGCAGCCTTGGGGCAGGGTCCTGGTTCTCCCTCAAGGGATACACATAACAGTATCTTTGACCTGTTTTGCAGATACTGAAATCCCTACCAGGTGGAGAGGTGAACTGTATGCTGCCCACAAGCATGTAGACCCCAGACCGCTTGGAACCAGAAGGTTGATGATGCCGACTCCCATTTACCTCACCACCAAACGAATGTCCACGAGCTGATCACGGCCTCCTCTTTGAACCATGACTATAAAACTCCTCACTAGCACCTCCAGGTGGGGACACAGTTTTGAGGGCATTACCTCTGTGGCCCCCTTTGCCTGACAAAGCAATAAAGCTATTCTTTTCTACTTCACCCAAAACTCTGTCTCTGAGATTCAATTCTGTACCGGTATTCTGAGGCCGAATTTTGGCATCAATATCAGTTCTACAACTGCAGAGTCATCCCTTGGTATCCCCAGGGGATGGGTTCCAGCACTTTGATTTTGCCCTGGTGAGACCTGTCCTGGACTTCTGATCTATGGAACTGTGAGATAATAGACTTATGTATGTTGTTTAGGCCACTAAGTTTGTGATCATTTGTTACAACAGCAATTAAAAAAAAAGAATTCAGGGGCCATTATCGAAATAGAGATTTTATAGTAATTTTCTGACAAAAAATTGGGGATTTTAGAGAAAACATATAAAATATTTAGGAGGATATTGATAAAGACTTCTCAGGTTTCCAAAAATGCATGGATAATTTATTTTTCAAAGGTCACACTCTTTCACAAAATTACACAGAGGTGAAGGATCTCATATTACATGCTTTAAAATAGAAATTATGTAATAAAATATGAAATGTCAGTTTGATAATTAGTCCTTAAAAAGTTTTTATAAGCTAAAATGAATAATATTTTATTTCAAAACCCCACCACAAACCACTACTTTTTGTAATTAAAGAAAAACATTTTTTTTTTAATGAAATGGGGTGACTATCCATTGCAGAATATACAGTTTGTTCCCTATAATCTTAGGTTCTGTAGGGTTGACAAAATTAAAATGATTGACCTCTTGGCTACAATTTAAATCTAGATAGGGTCTAAAAAAGACTTGGTCTTAGCCCTGGAGCTTAGTCCAGCTCATGTGGTAGTCTTGAAAATTGCTCAAGAAAAAGAAAGAAAGAAAGAAAGAAAAAAAAAAAACCTCTTGGCACCTTTTATGATTTCATAGCAAAGATAATTTTCAATCCATCCTGTTTCCATTCTAGTCCTACATGCCCCACTGGTCTGGGAAAAGTTTTCCTGACAGAGGGGTGAAAACAGAAGGGAATTTGCCTGCATTTTGCTGATGTGCAGGCAAGATATTTCCCAGAATTTCCTTTTGGCAAAAGCAGATCTTTCAATTTACATAAAAGTGACTGTGTTTTTCCTTTTACTTGTACCCTTTTGATTTACATTCTTCCTTATTGACTCACTTCTTCCTGGCGTGTTAAAAATCACTCCTCAAATTCTAGAATGACTAAGTGGACTTTCTGGCTCTTCTTCAGGCAATGCTTCTTCATGACCACACTCTCTTTCTAATTCCAGCCGTTTCACCCCCATGACTGGCCTGAAGAATGGGGCTCATTCTGGGGTGGTCCCTGTGCACCTTTTCTCTCTGCAAGTGGGGGAAGTAAAAACATATTTATGGCACAAGACCCTGTATGGTATTTTAGTGTCTAAAATATTTTAAAATAGCATTATTTTTATAAAAAAAGCAAATGTATTAAAGTTTTGGTATACAAGATAGTAAAATGTCAATTTTTAAGAATAATGAATAAGGAAGGTTTGAGGAAGACTTAGAAACAAAATAAATTCAGTAAATTTTTTGTTTTTTAAACTGATAAAGGAAAGCAGAAAGTAATAATAAAAGGATCATAGGTTTGGGAACTAGATAGAGCTACCTTTGATGTGAACTCAAATTTTGTAACATATTAACTCTGTGACCTTGGACTTAATATTTAACCTTTCTGAGGTTCAGGTTTATGTCTTCTGTTGTTCCCATCTGTAAATGGGGATGGTGACATCTACCCCATTCAAGGCAGTTGTTGTAAGGATTCAAACACAGTAATTCCTAACACATTGCCATCCTGTATGCTTGTTGAGGGTGGGAATGGTGTCTTCTCATTTTGTTTTTCCCATGCTAAAGACGGCACCCATCTGGTAGACACACAAAAGATGTACATTGAATGGCTGAACAAGGGCAGCAATGTGAATAATCCAGAATAGCAGATCATTGGAATGAATGTATTCCTCGTGGGGAAACTTACCTGTGGCTTTCCAAGGAATGAGATTTACATGATTCATGGATAGCCAATATTTGCAATTAGATTGCATTCCATGGGAACACATAGGTTGAGCAGAAAGCTACCCAAGACCTTGCTGAACAATTAAGGGACAACTGGCCTGGGACTAAAAACCCTTATAAAAATAAATAGAAGTCAATAACAATGCCAGTCCCTTTATATGCATTCTTTTCTTTTTTTAAGCACTAGGATCAATGGATCTAGGCTGTCATCCATTTACTATCATGCTGCATTGGGAGCTTATCTTAGACCATGGAACTCTTCTTTTGGAATATCCAAAGACAGGGAGTATATTTGGTAGGGCAGTTTGGTAATTTGGGGGTTTTGATTTTTTTCTCTATGAAATCCCTGATCCCAGAGTCTGGAGAAACCTAAAAGCTAGAATTGAGCAAAGATTAATTGGAATGCTGGCTTCAATTTATTCTGTCTCGTTCCCACTGTTCTTACAACAGGTTATTAACTTATTTGGAACTCTGTAGTGAGAACATCTTTGAGCTAAAACTTGAGATCTTTTTTTAAGAAATAAAGATGGTAACTAAGAGTAAGAAAAATAACATTACCAGTGATCAGGAAAAGACTTATCTTGAAAATAATATTATAGATTATTACTAGTATTATTTTTAATGTACTTTTTACAGCCAATATGTCTTGCATTCAACCAAAAATGACTCATAAATATTTTAAGGCCATATGGTTTGAGGAGAGTCAATCAAATTTAAACAAAGCACTTGTTTTAAAATGGCATATATAAATGTTCAGCTAAAAGAACGAGCTTCCTTTAGCCTTAGAATAGCATCATGCTTTCTTTAGTGAAGCCAGTTGCACCAGGGAGTGAATATGAATCACTCTTAATTTCATTAGTCTATTTATATTACTGCTCATTATCTGAATCATCAAAATATGATGATGATCAAGCTTTTAAGGAGCGTGATTTTTCTTCTTTGTTTTGCAATAGTTCAAGAAATTCATATCGTATCTTACTTGTGAGTGCCTACTATGAGTGGGAAAAGTAATTAAAGACTTGTGATGGCAAAACATTTCTGTACCTGATGGCATAAACCCCATGGGTTTAGGCGATTTAAAGGACTTAGCTTGTTATTTTGTAACGATAAATATGATAAAGAAGAGAACTGGATTATAGTTTTTAACAGAAAACAAAATAAACTTGTTTATATCTAATTAAATTGATTCATTAGCTATGTTATAATGACTAACACACTAAGGAAAGCATTGTTAAATAATTAAATACAGAGGCAGTCAATATTACAATATTGCATTGTTTTAATCAATGTGTCAGCTCCAATAATGTAGATGGCCCTGGGTTGTGGACCTAGGACAAATAAAGCTGAAAGGATTTAAGGGACAGAGATGGTGGAAAAGCAGAGAAGTAAATAATAAAGAGATGGTTCAGTGCTCAGGGCTGAGCTAGTGTTCTGGTACCAGGTCCAAAAATTTGGCAAGATAGGAGGAAAGGGAAGAGTGGAGGCTTATAACTTTTATTATTAAAAGAAAATGTTCCTTGGAGATCGACATCCATTGGTTGAAATCTTAGTTCCACTGATTGCTTACAGCCTGACCTCAGGGTCATATCAGAGCTAGTTTTCTCATTTGCAAAAGGAGATAACGCTTGCCTCTGATGGTGGTTTCATGTGTTCCCACCATTAGGGGTTATCTTTGGACTGATCTCTCTTCTCCAGGAACTTACATTTGAGTAGATGAGAGAATGTGTACTCTAGTAACCACAGTAGAGTGTGATGGATACAGTGTGTCTGCAAAGTCCTCAAATGACAGAAAGATTGCTTGGACAGGTGAGAGCGACCTACACAGAGAAGGAGACATTTAATGCTATATATCATTACTGATTACCCAAGGTAGGCACTTGTCTTAGTCTGCTTGGGCTGCCACAATAAAACACCATCATTGGGTGGCTTAAACAATAGAAATTTATTTTCCTACGGTTCGAGAGGCTAGAAGTTCGAGATCAGGGTGCCAGCATGGTCAGGTTCTGGTGAAAGCTTCTCTTTCTGGCTGACAGACCCACTGCCTACTCCCTGCGTGTTCATGCGGTCTTGTTCGTGCTGAAAGAGAGAACTGTCCGCCATCTCTTCCTCTTCTTATAAGGTCACCAGTCCTATAGGATTGGGGCTCCACCCTTATGACCTCATTTAACCTTAATTTCTTCCTAAAATCTCTATCTCCAAATACGGTCACATTGGAGGTTAGGGCATCAGCATATGAATTGGGCTGGGGGTGGGTGCAGGAGAACACAATTCAGTCCACAGCAGTATCTAGTTAGAGGCAGGCGCCAAGGCTGTAAAGACTAAGGGATGATGGATACAGAATCCACACAGAGAGGCTGCGCAAAAGGAACTCGCAGGCAGGTAGTCTAGTCCACGAGGAATTCTTCACCAGAGTTGAAGTTCTTCACAATAGGGTAACAGTTTTTCTCAGATTAGGACGTTTTGCATATTTCCAACTTTTTAGGGCAAAAAGCAGTCTCTAATGTCAGGCTTCTGGTGTAGCTCAGTGGGAGCACATGACTGAAGAAATGATGCTGATATAGAAAGAGATGATGGAGAAAGGGGAAGAACCACTGTCCTCTCCATCTTTGATTCTTCCATGGGGCCGGATACACTAACAGATGTTCAATACATGTCAGTTTAATTAACTTGATAGGAAAATCCAAATACATAAAAACCAACTTGTGTTTTTGGCCCAGTGATAAGAGAAAGTACCTTCTTTTCAGAAAAAGAAAAGAAAATTGCTGCCTAATATTCCAGGAAAGGTGAGGTATTTGTTAAAATATCTGAAGTACAATGCTTATTCTACAGAAGCTCATCCATGCTGAACTCAGTGAAGAGTGGGTGTAAATAGAGTGGGTGTAAATGTCCTTTCCACTGTCTCTTCTGTGTGCACAGGAGGACTACGTTGTGCACTGCTCCTTCAAGTTTGATTGGGATCACGTGACCCAGGGCTGGCCCATGGGATGTGGGCAGCTGTGATGCAAGCTGCTTCCAGGCCTGGAACTTAAATGTTCCTTGTGTGGCCCTCAACCTCTCTCTTCAGGGTTGGTTACACCTTGACTTGGAGACCGCATGTTGTACATTGTGAAACTGTTAGATAGAGGAGGCTCACCTAACCTGAACTGGCTTTATAACAGTGAGAAGGAAATGTTTTATTGTGTTAAAGCTACTTAGATATCAAATGTAGGTTAGCTTATCCTGACTAATACATTACCCTTCCCATGTGTGAGGAAATGTGTTTTCTCTTCTGCTTAGTTCTATTTTATGTTAGTTTTCAAAAACGCTGGTCCCAACCAATTAAACTGACTTAATGACCCCTACTGGGTCCTGATATGTAGTTTGAAAAACACCCTTTTAAAGACTACTAGCATTCAGATAAGGCAATGCGATGCTCACCATTAAAACAAGTGGATTGAATCACATTCTTAAAGACTTTGGCCTTATGGTTCAGACTGATCACAGTTAGATGGTTTCATTGTCTTCTTAGGTAGCTAAAATCCTACCCCAGTCTTCTTATCGATTGCTAACAATGGGAACCAACTCTAGAGACGTGCATTTTCCAAAATGAGGCAAATCCTATTAAAACATCATAAATATTAATGACACACTCCATAGAAAGGACAAAGGAAATAAGATATGAATTTTGAAATGATTTTGTGGTTTTTTTTCTTCTTGATCTGTGATGGCTCAGACTGCCTTCTTGGGTTTCATTTTCATGCACCATCTTCAATCTAGGATTCCCAAACTTTTACTCATATCTATGGCTTCCTGGAGCAGTCTGCCTGTGGGACATCCCCAGGAGTTGCTACAAGGCCAACTGCTCTTCCTCCTTGAGGCTTAAGTCCTCTGGGATAAACGTGAAGCCAGTTAGGTGTTGACTTTTTAATTTACTCCAATAATTAAGCTCTAAGAAAAGTTGTCCATTCACTGGGGAGCCAAACATTTTCTCCCTGTGCTCATGGCATCCCCAACCATGAAACTGTTCCATGAAACTTTGAAACTGTTCTCCAACAGAAGAATGTTGTCAGGTTAGCACCCTCACCCCCTTCTGTTTGTTTTTGTTTCTTTGTTTAAAGTAATATGTTGGTCAAGCAAGACAGTAGTGGGCTTGGAGACAGCAGATCTCTATCACTTCTGAAAAATGTAGGAAGTCTGGATACCCTGGTGTATCCTAGGCTTAGATCTGACTCAGCTCACCCTCCTATCTGTGGGTTTCAAATGATTTTAAACCTTAAGGAGATTTTTTGGTCTATCCTGTCTCTACTTGAACTATTAGGAAAGTTTGATGACAAGGAGCCAAGGAAGCTTTCTGCTCATAAGAACTTTTATTTAAAAATATTTTTTCATTAGACCATCTTAATATTCCAACATAACACACGAGGAGCAAATTTAAAACAGATTCTGACCTAACTTCTTCATAGGTTAAAATCCTCTGATGTTACTTAGTTTGGAGGGAAAATGGTTAGAAAATGTTTTCGCCAACATAGTTAAAAGCATGTGGTCACAGCCTTATGTGAAGATTCCACATTCTGTGGATTTGTAGACTACAAATAGAAATGTAAGAAAGTACATAAAAATCACAAAGTGCTAGATAACAAGCAAAGGTACAAATAATTAATACTCAACTATGGTGTTGCCATTTACAACAAGACAGAGTCTACTGAGAGTAAAAGTGACACATGTATGTCTGACATTTAAAAACAGAAAGACAGAAATCATGGTAAAATTTAAAGTGCCATTCTGAGAGGATTTATTTTAGTTACCATAAATTAATCCCTACTACTAGTTCCTTTATGGATTATGAAGAGTGATTATTGTTTAAGGTCACTGATAACTGGGATGAACTAGAAATAAAGATAATTAGGTTAGTATAGCCATGATGATTGTTGACATTTGGGAAGAAGTAGAAAGCACCAGTTATAAAGCAGTGGGAATCATCTGAGTCACACAGCCATAGATGTCCATGATATTTCCATTCTGGAGAGCCAACTGGGGACAGAAAGATTTCAAAGATTTTGAAACCTGTGCCAAATGAATTAGATATTCTTCCATTTACATAAATAGAAAACCATCAAAAAACGCGTTAAAGCAGTATAAGGCCCTATTAATTTGAAATTTAGATAGCAAGCCTCACGGTAAAATATTGGATGGCTGGACTAGTTACTGTAAGTCAGAGGTAGCAACCTAAACTTAGGCAGGAAAAGTAGAAATGGAGAGCCGTGGGTAGAAAGGATGTACAAGGTAATGCAAATGTAGAAGTACCAGGACTAGGCAACCAACTGAGTGTGAAAGTGAAGGAGAAGTGGAAATTAAGAAACGAGCCCAAGATTCCTTTCATGGTGACTGGGTAGATGGCGATACAATTAAAAGAACATAGCAAACAGATATACACTACTATGTATAAAATAGGTAAACAACTAGGACCTACTGTATAGCACAGGGAACTCTACTCAATACTCTGTAATAACCTATAATGGAAAAGAATCTGAAAAAGTATATATATATATATATATATATATATATATATATATATAAAACTTTGAATCACTTTGCTGTACACATGAAACATTGTAAATCAACTATACTTCAATTAGTAAAAGAAAGAACATAGTAAAGAAGTGGGTTTGGGGATAATGATGATCAGTTCAGTTTTGAACCGGTTAAGTTAAAATTTCAGGTTAAACCAAATTTACGATGGTCTTTGAAAACCAGGTCAAAGAATTCAACTTTGATACAGTAATTAGACAAGCTCTACTGAAGACCTAAATTGTGGAATAATAAAAATTGTATTAAAGTATACTTTATTGTATATCCAGACACAACTTTTAAGAAAAACATAGATTAAGAAAAATCCATCTTTGAGAAGCTGCTGATGTAGGCATGGTGATAGCAATAGAAAAATTTAGGAAGGAACCACAGAGGGGAGATTTGACATCATGTCATGTAAGGAGCACAGATTCCCTGACATATACAACATCGGTGCCTGAATAAGGTCACTTCTCCAGATAAAGTAAGTTCTGCAGGTGGAAAGTTTGGCAAGGGGACTTAATGGGGGGTGAGTGCCTTCATGAAAATTATAAAAGACATCGTCTCCTGTGGTTGTCTACCGCCCCATATTGGAGCTCAACACCTAGCATGGAGAGTGTGGCCTGAATTCCAGCTCCCACTCACCCTTTTGACCCAACTTCCCTTTGTAGTGTGGGTGTTGGTGGCAGAGGGAGGGTAAGCCTAGATAAGAGAAAAGGAAGGGAGCCATGCTTTGTTTTTACTTTAAGTAGATAAAAGACTCTCTTGGAGAAGGAAGATTAGACTTTTTCAAAGGGCTTTACTGGGCAGAATTATGACCATCAGATAACTATTTCAAAATGGCAGGTAAATGTTTTAAGTAAATAAAACTGCTCAAAAGCATGACTGACTTTCTTGGGAGACAGTGAACTCAGTCATTGGAAGTAATAAAATGGACTCTGGATACTTAATTGATAAATATTTTACAGAGGAATTCTTCAAGAAAATTCTTTCAAGCCTGTGATTTGATGATTACTTGAGTGTTATGACCAATAAATCTGTGACCACAGAGGCGAGCTGACTGGCTGGAATGGAGGAGAGAGAACTTGGGTTGGCTCTTGTAAGAAGAATATTTTCTCAAATACAAAGATTTGGGGAAAAAATAGAAGAGCCCCCTCCCCGCTCCCACTTACCTTTTAATATTTACATAGCTGTATAATGTTTGCTACAGTTGACTATGATTTAACAGAGCAGGTTTGTCCTAAAAGTCCTACTTGGATTGATAGATTATTCTAGTAGAAGTTGATATGGATGAAATCTTGATTTGACTTTGGCCAGATTATGTGTCTGCATTCCCCAGATTTTCTAATGTAGGTAATTGGATAACTAGTGTTTGTTGGTTTCTGTTTCTGCATTCAATTGCTTTGACTTGGTATACTTCACATCTAGGACATCCACTTTATTTCAAAAGGGGGGGTCTTCAGTAAGACCCAGCTGTAAATAAGTGTACAGGTATCAAGTATCTGTATTTAACTGAAGTAAGAAAGTAAGAATAATAAATATCAAAAACCTTGTTTTCATTGAATACTAAATTAATTGACCAACAAATTTAAGGAAAAGAAACTTATTTTCGAAAAAAATTGTAAGCTTATAAAAATCGAGTTTTTTTCAGACTTCAGCAGTGAAGAAAGTTGAAAGAAAATGGAGAAAGGAAAACAGCTCACTAAGAAGGAAGAAGAGGAACCTGAACCAGCAGGTTAGTTTCACAGTTCATGTTGTTTCTGTCTTTTCAAAGGATAAATAGAAGGTCAGGAAGATAAAAATCCAGTTTCCTGGTTCAGGGGGTTCCTGCACATCTCGGAACATAGTCTACCTTCCAATTCACAGCTCTCATTGGAGATTAGAAACAGGTTCTAACAGATCAGTGTACCTAAGAGTTAATAGTTTTAATAAAGTAGAACATTGGGTCTACGGATTATGTAAACCAATACCTATTTAGAGTGACAGCAGTGTAATCAGAATTGTCAGAAATGGAGGAAAATAAACTTTTAAAAGATCAGAGGTACTCAGCGAAACAAATAACTTATCACTTAAAAAAATGGATTCTCATTTAATTTATGGGAAATCCATTTATCAAGATGAAAACAATAAGAAGCAGCAGCAACCACCACCCAGTGCCTTTAAAAAAAAAAAAAAATCAGTTGTTGTCAGCTTGATCTAACAAGCTAGCTAACTAAAGTATTATTTCAATTTAAGTAGCTTTAGTAAGTGACCAGAAATGTGCATCTTTATGATAAACCAACTATTATTGGATTTAGCATACTAACATTGCTACTTAATTGAAAGTATTTTATGTCAAAGTGGAGAAGAAAAATTTAAATAATATTTACTCTGTCTCATGTGGCAACCTTTCATAGTCTATTGCCATTTGGCATGAGCATAGTCTAAAACCAGGTTCAGTATTGTAAGGTACTATTGTATCAGTTATCTATTGCTGCATAAGAAATTACCATTTGAAGATGGGGGCCTTGTTTGCTAGCTCCCATTGCTGCAAATGTTTGAGGTATCAAAATGGTGCTGACTCTTTAAGTACTCATTGCATCAGACCATTGCTATGTTCTCTGTAAAGACCAGAAGAAGGCCTCTCTCTCCACTCTGACCAGGTTTTGTCCTTCAGGCCCCAGAGCAACATTGTTTATATCTGTGCCTGACAAGGATCTTCCAAAGGACATCTCCTTTATCTTCTGTTGGCAGCCCCTCCATCACAGCGTGTGTTGGTTAATTTTATGTGTCAACTTGGCTGGCACCATGGTGCCCAGATATTTGGTCAAACATTACCCTGGTGCTTCTATGAAGCTGTTTTGGATGAGATTAACATTTAAATGGGCAGACTCTGAGTAAAGCAGACTGCCCTTCCTAATGTGGGTGGGCCTCATCCGGTCTGTTGAAGGCCTGAATAGAACTAAAAGATCAGCCTACCCAGAGCAAGACAGAATTCTCCAGCCTGCTGGCCTTCAAATCAGCAGCATCGGCTATCCTGGGTCAATAGCATGCCTGTGTGCTCTGCAGGTTTTGCATTTTCTAACCTCTATGACTGTGAAAGCCAATTCTTTATAATAAATCTCTTCATATATATAAAAATACATATTTATGTCTATATCCTATTTATGTATACACATCCTATTTGTTCTGTTTCTCTGCATAACCTTGACTAATACAAGGGTCATATTTATTTAATGTGGGTGGGCAGGACACTATGCCATTCTCTCCTTCCAGTCTTGGCACCAGAGTATAAATCCTCTCCCTCCTCTTCTTGGTCTTAGTCAAAACTCCTCAAGTGACTTGATATGCACATCTCTAAAGTTTATTCCATTTTGGGCTGCTTTCCTAGGATAGGTTCTGAGAAGTGGAATTCTTTGGTCAAAAGCTATGAGTTATTTAAGGCTCTTCATTCATACTGGCAAATTGCTTTCCTCAAATATATCATTATTTGGGCCTTCATCAATAATGAATAGTCACATCTGTATAGCATATTGTTATTCTAATTAGCATTTCTTTGAATGCTGGCCAAGATGAACATATTTTTATGTTTTTTAGCCATTATTATTTCCTTTTATGAGAATTGTCTTTTCATGTCTTTTTATTCATTCTTTTAAGGATGAGGATCAAGGACATTAACCCTTTATTTCATATAATTTGAAAATATTTTTCTCATTTTGTTGCTTGCCTTTACATTTTTATGAATTTCTTTTCTTTCTGTAAAAGAAATATATATTTATTGTAGAAAATTTGGAAAATGCAGAAAATCACATAGAAGGAAGTAAAAATTACTCCAATTCCCCTGGAGATAGCTATTACCAATATTTTTCTACAAATTCTTCTAGTCTTTTGTTGTGAATATAGATAAATATATATATACATAAATATTTCATTTTTAGGAAAATATTTCACATTTTGCATGTAAGATTTTCAGTTTTTACTCTAGAATAGATAATGAACATCTTGCCATGTTATTAAATATTCTTTTATAGCATGATTTATTTGACCTATTTCCTGTTGGAAATTTTTGGTTGTCAGCAATTTTTACCATAGTAAATAGGAATGAACGTCCTGGTAAACAAATCTCTCCAACTATCAGTAGTATTGAATAATAGAATTATAATTTCTTGTGAAAAAGGAGGCATATTTTAAAAGCTTCTGATACATATAACCAATCTTTTCTCCGAAACAATTTATACTCCTACAGTAATATAAGAAAATGCTCATTTCTCTATACCCCTAACAATACTTGGTATGACTATTAAAAATAGCACCACTAGGAAATAACTTTGCCAATATGTAGGGTAAAATGAGCATCTCTGATATTTCACCTTTCCCTTGACATCCATTCTTCTATTCATTCCACTAATAATTAGTGAGTCCCACCACAGACCAGGCACAATGCTGACTTCTAAGAAAACCGTAATACCCCCTCCTTTTCCTGAATCATTATCTTCATTTCCTGGGTCAGAAGAAATTCTTGGCATGGACTTTTCCTCTCAAGTATCTAAGTATCTCAAGGATACACTGTATCTCCCCTATTTCTCAATTATGGTACAGTTACTCAAATAGGACATTCTGACCAGTGTCTGCTCTATTTTGGCCAGTACTCTATAGGATAGTTCCCTCTGAGTAACTTTTTTTCTTTTTTCCTGATACATTCCTGATTTTTGTTGAGATCCATGTAACACAGGAGATATGGACAAACCAGTTGAACAGTGAGCCTCTGGGAGAAATTGTGAAATAAAATTGAAAAGCCATTTCGTATTATAGAAAGGGGATAGATTTTGAGTAAGAAAGATCGTAGTTCTCACACCTGCACCGTAACTTTGGACAAATTACTTAGTTGCTGCTTTTGTGAAGTGTGGCTTGTATAATACTTTTCTCATTGAATAAAAAATTCTAGAAAAGTAGCCACAGAGCAGAGCTAAGAATTTTTGGTTTGTTTCGACCAAACTTTGTTACTTGGGCTGCCTCATTTCACTGATCTTATTTCTAGCTTTGCTGCCCGGTGTCTTCTGAGGAATCCTTAGCCTTCCCTGCTGGCACTGGAAGATGTGGATCTCCACTTGAGGTTATTAATGTGTGCTTTCTTCTCTAGACAATGCCTTACGTTATGAACCTATCTTCGCCCTGCTCATGTGCAAACCCCTGCTCCGACTGGACCCTGCTTTCCCCAGTGATAAATAGTTTTCAAGGAAACCTATGAGCTCCTTGTGGACAGAAATCATGTCCTGTGTTTTCTCTGTATTTGCATCCTCACTGCTTACCTTGCACAATGTCTGGCACCCTGCAGGTGCTTGATGATTATCTTTTCAATGACTATTCATCTGAACTTGGTTGCTAAAGGCTCATGTGTTAAATCCCAGGAGTAATTTTATTTTTCTCTTTCGAATGTCTTTCGTTTGTTTCACCTGAAGATATCCTACATACTTGTCAAGACTGAACCCGAATGTCACCTTCCCTGGGAGGCCTTCCACAGGTCCCCGATGAAATAAATTACTCACTTCTCCATGCTCTGAAGCACTTTGTCTATTTACTCTCTTCATCTTCTCATTTGGTAGACTCTGATCTCCTATTTATCTTTGGATTTCTAGTGCTCAGTAGACAGAATAAAGTGTTCGATAATTGTTTGTCTGAGTTGGATGGAGAGGAAGCCTATGTTTAATTGTTCCTATGACTTCCAATTTCAGATTGTATAAAGGAGAAGCCGATTTAAAACGTACTTGAAGGACAGTAAGTGAAAAGAGGCAATGTGCAATAATCGGGGAGCACAGGGGACGAGGAGATAAACCAGGTTTGATTGGTGGTTCTGTAGTTTATGGGTGTATGTATAGAGACCAACCTTCCCCTTTCTCTGGCTCCCTCTGGTCTCTGCCTGGTGCCAGCAGAAAAGCCACTAGAAGTGGCAGCACATTCCATATAATTTAGCAAATTAGAAATCATGCTCTAACTTTAGAGACATCCACTGATGCTAGAATTCCAGGCACCATGGCAGACTCATGGAAGATATTTATACTTTTCAAAACACACTTGGAAGCCCCTGCATGGAATTGTCCTGCTGAGACAAGTTCATGGGCCTTCCTTATGTAACTCATTAAAGGAAATATGTGGGTAACCAGAGCTGCAGTTGGAAGGCAGAGGGGTAAATAAGGACCAGCTTCAGAATCGAATTGGTTATCTTGAAAATCTGTCACTTCACCCTTGCAATACCTCATAACTTTGTGTTATTAGTAAATTTAATTATCATGCTTTTGATTCAACTTCTCAATCCAAAGACTGAGGTGTTTTTAAAAAGACTGGACTTTAATTTCCTAAGTTTTTTAGGAGATATTTAACCCTTTCCCTGTCAGCATTTCTGAGAAATTTTCATGTATCATATATGGCCTTAGACCATCACGGAATCTGCAGGCATTTTTTTCCCTCTTAACTCCTTATTTTATACCTGAATGCCCATTTTCCATTTATCAACTTTTTGAAACACCAGACAAAACTGAACTCAAGTATTGGTAGAGGTAGTTTTCCCAAGGATCACTGTCAGAAGTTCCACTTTTAATAGAAAGCCTCTTACACTCCTTCACTGTGGGGCTGAAAAGAGAAAGTAAACATTATTGAGGAAAAAGGATTTAGTCTTGGAAAAATTTTGTTTCAGTATTTCTAGTTTGACCTTGGGAAAAGGAGTATATGTTATTGTTTGCAGACATCAAGTAATCCGTGGGTTTTGAATTTTCTACCAGTTATCTATCCATGTGTGGAAGCAACATATGTGGGAAAGGAAAGAAGACTGATTACTTAATTTTTTAAAAATAAAACTGATGAGACAGCAAATGATATTCAATCCTATTAAAGAGACTAAGCACAGACCTTAAAAAAAGAAAAAAATCCTTACATTCCTTGCATTGGGATTGTGTGATATGGTTCCACAATTCAGGGAGATTGGAAATTACAGAACATCTGCAATGAAATTGGTTTTCTGTGGGAAACTGATGAATCACTTACTGCCAATGACTAGAAGGAAAAGCACTTGTTTATGCCCTTATGTAATGAATTTTTATGAGGTGAAGTTTGCTGCTTATAAAAAATACACTTTAAGCTGCTGTAGATGTAAAATAATAGAATTCAGAATTCAGAGCAATGCATTACTGCAAAGACAGTCACTAGCAGAATATTATCTGCTTACAAAACACCAAAACAGGGCTATTACTTCTATAATGGAATTAAAAAAAATCTCATCTACCCAGTTGTATTCTAGAAGAAAAAGTATTTAAAGAGACATAGCTGAAATTGACAGCTCCAAAATTGCATGTATTTTCAAACAAAAGTTATTAATTCTCTTATTGTGCTCCTGAATTCCAACTCTTTTCCCCTCAAAGCAAGAATACCACAGAACATTTTAAATTAAAAATGGCACACCTAAGATTCACCACAAAGACAAACTGGGGGTGCTGGCCTCTCTGTGGTGTTATAGAAATGCATGTAGAAATCTTCTCACAATAATACCATTAGTTGCTCTGCTCGACGTTTGCTAAGGGGTTCACGATCAAACCCCAAACTCTCCTGCCTTCTTCAAACACTTACTGAGCCCTTGTATTGTGCCAGTCACTGTTTTTGGCTGTAGTGTCACAAAACAATGAGCAAGATACAGTCTCTGTCTTCACTGAGCTCACAGTCTATTTTGCCATTTAAGAAAGTCATCCAATTGAAACTGAGGAATATTCTGGTAGCTTTGAGAAGGGGCACTAAGAAATACTGCACACAATACTGGATGGGGGTCCTTACTCTCAAAGAATTTCTTTGCCCTTTGTACTTGGTCTGGAGCTAAGCATTTTTAAAGCAAATAACCATACTTTTCATGAGTGGAAAATAATCGTGGTGTTTTATAATTTTTGCTGATTAAAAAGGCACTCTTACAAATTGTTGGAGATTTGAAAGCATAGAGGCTGTCAGGAGAGGATGGTATTTCCTGAGTGCTTAGGGAATATGTTTACCAGGGAACCATCCCTGACACCTCACAGGACGGTAAAGCCTCTGGCTCCACTAATTCAGAACTCCGACTAGATAAAGTCTCAGCTGAAGTTCAAGCTTGCATTATGTCTTATTGGCAACCAAACCATAAAAATACCTCAGAAATGTCAGCGTTTCTGTGTCCACATCTGGAAAGAATACAAACTCCTGGGTCAGAACCTGTGTCTTCACTCTTAGTGGAGGACATATGGTCATCTTACAGGCTTAGGTGAATTGATAATATAAAGTATTTATGTCAATTGTTTTGATCTGGTGTACTAGTTCTAGATATTTTCAAGTAACTAAACTACATTCATTTACAAATACTGTACATGTATTTTTAAGTACCATACAAGTACTTTTGGAAAAGGGAGTGGGGACTCTACCTTTTTGTTGCCTCCATATTTCTAAGTGCTTGAAAAAAATGTATATGCTATATGGAGTTAGAGATTTAATATGTAATTTATAAATGCATTAAATAATTCAGACTCTTTTAAGAGTTGTGGGTGGTTGGCCATAAAAAGGGCAGACTATTTATTGTAATGCAAAAATAGCTACTCTAAGGTTTTTAGGATCTTGTATCTCCTAAATTCACATAGTTAAAGGACTTGTTTACTAGCTGTGCAGATGTTTACCTTTGAATTGAACTGAAACAAAATTGGCCAGGAGATTTTAAAGAAATAAGTAACTCGTTTTGGTGTAATTAAGAAGTATTGCATGCTCATTGTAGAAAATTGGGGAATACAGAAAAAGTATGAAGAAAAAATAAAAATTGAATTATTTATTGTAAGTTTATGTGCCTGTTTATCTCATAGTTGAGATCATATTGTACTTAATTTAATAACCTACTTCTTTCTTCATTTTAATATTATATTGTAAGCACGTTCTCATGTAATTAAAATTATTTATGTATATTTTTGCATAAAATTTTTTTCTATGGTATTTATAACATTGCATTAATTAAATAGCTCTACCATTTTATTTATTTCCCCTTTGTTGGACATTTGTGTTGTTTCACATCTTTATTATGAATAGTGCTATACTGAACATCATTTCAATAAATCTATATCTAAAATCTTATCATTTCCTTGAAATAGATTCTTAAGGTCAATGGATATAAACATGTCCACATCCATCTGATTTTAAAATCAGCTTTACTTCCATAGATTTTTTTATTGGTTCTGGGATTTCAGCAAAGGCATGAACCAAACTTGTTAATGAGAAGAAGTTACTTTACTGTTAATGAGGAGGAAAGAGAACTACCTATTTAATACTGTACTCCCTGGCCTCAGAAGTGACTTGGTTTAACCTCATTTGACTTGTTTTAATTGCCAGAATAACAACTCAAGGCAGGATTCCATGAAGGCCCTTGTATACAATGGTGCTTACTTTTTTTTTTTTTAAATGACATTTTAAAAACCATACACTTTTTCTTGAAAATATCGAGAGAAAATAAGACCTGGAAAATATCGAGAGAAAATTACGACCTGGAAACATAAAGGCCTATTCTGTCTTGTTACATAATGTACATACTCTTTGAAGGAAAAAAAAACATACACGTGAAATACTTGCCAAATTACTTGTGGTGATGAGTACAAATGCACACTACACACTAATTTTGGCTGCAGAGAACCCTGGAACATCAGTCCTATAGACAATATGGCCTTTTGGTTTGGCTAAAAAGTCTGTTTGGAATTGTTCTGTTGCTGAAAACATCTTTTCTTAATAGAGTAACACTTCACTTACTGAGCGCTGTTAGGAAAAACAGCTTCCAAAGGAATCAAGTTTTTGCCTTTGAGTGCCAACACATTTTGAAGGCTTCCTCAAATACAGCAATGTTAATGTCACTGCCTCCTTAACCAAATGATACAGATTGTAAAGTACTTTTATTGATGATCCGAGGTCATTTTTTTAAGCCACAATTACTATTCAGTTATTCTCCAGAGTCTGTGTGTCCCTACTGTAAACGTTACCAGATTAGAGTTTTTAAATTCTTTTTTTCCATTGATACCAGGTTTTCTATTATTCCTTGTTACTATAAACATGCTTGCTTTTTACCAGTGTTCTCCATCTCTCGTCTGTTATTTTTCATCTGTTGGTGAAAGTTCATTAGAAATCTATTCAAAATAAAGCAGCCCCTAAATGGGAACTCAAAGAACTACGCCATGGGTAGAGCTTTGGTGCATGAAATCTATGAAAACCTGTTTGAATTTCTCAAGGCTTTGCTGGTTGTGGCCATTTCAGATAGTGATGCCGTTAACGTACCACAAACCTAATAGAATTCATAAGAATCGTGGCTTGTATCGACTGATTATTTGCCGTAGCCTTTGAACTGGTTTTCTTGCTTTTACTCATAACTCTTCACACATTAGTCACTGTGATCCTTTAAAAGAATGTAAGTTTGATGTCATTTCTCTGTTTAAAACCTTCCGGTGGTTTCCTCATCCTTAGAATAAATTCGGGTATCTTTTCACCCTGGCCTGCAAGGGCCGGCCCCGGATCCCCTTATCTCACTGCCTCATTTCCCACCTCTCTTGCTCGCTCTGATTTCTTGCTGTTCTTTGAACAGGCGATGGACGCTCACCTGAGACCTTGGGCACTTGCCATTTTCTTATCCTGGCACCCCTTCTCTGCTTGGCTCTCTCCCTCTTTTCATTCAGATCTCTTCAAATTTCAGCTCCTCAGAGAGGACTTCCAGGAGCATGTAATTCAATACAGCATCTCTTGTCACTCTCCATTCCCTTAGCCTGTTTTATTTTCTTCAGAGAACTTCTAACATCTGAAATGATCTTACAACATGTGTTTATTGTCTATCACCCCTCCAAGAATGTAAACTCCATGAAAGCCAGGGGTTTTGTTTTATTCATGAACACATCTCTGAGTACAGAAGAAGAATGCCTGTAGGGGCTCAAGAGATAATTTTTGAAAGAATGATGTTATTTAATTCCCATTACAGTCCTAAGAGGTTGACATTACTGAATGCCCATTTCATAGGTTGAGCAAACTGAAACTCAGAGAAGTTAAATAAACCTGTCCACACCCCACAGCCGCTAAGTACTGAAGGCGGGGGAGCTGGGAACAAGGGAGCGGGTCATGCCTTGTGTTCGCTTGGAGGGATGTATTTTAGATACGATCACTGAGGCCACTTGGATACACTAAATACACAAGTAGCAAACCTGACTTGAGAACAAGTTGCACGGGAGAGAAAAGAAAAATATTAGTGTGGAAGTTCTTATTTTCTCAAAGGGGGACACTCAGGGCTGAACGTTAGGTTCTGGATGCTGAAGTGGAAACACAGGATGTGGCTAAATACGACCCAGTTGTCGTGAACTTTGGGCCCTGAGGCCACTGGGGAGTGGGAACGCAAGCGCCAGGGTTCAAGTAAGTCTCCTGCTGGCAGCCACAGGGCAGCAGGGACTGATGGGAGTCCGAGGCTGTCACAGCAGCCTGGCCAGCAGGCCTGCGTCTCTGGGGGGAGGTGAAGCTCCCTGAGGCAGCACTAAGGGTACACGTCACCCACTGATGAGAAGGTGAATGCCAGCTGCCCTTACTGTGCTCTGTGCCAAATATCCTTAAAAGCAGGGAAAACAAAAGAAGGGAAACTATAAAGAAAAAAGACAGAGAGACGGGAGCGGTTGTGACACCCACCGGGGTAGCCACCCGGCTCCTCCTTTGAGGATGGCCCTGCGGCCTCACTGTGGTGGGTCAGGTCCGCAGGCTGCCTCAGCCCTTGGTTCCTTCAGGGTCCGCCCTGGGTGCAGCGCTGCCAGGCCTGAGGTCGTGCCCTCCCTGGAGAGGCCACATCCAGGGTCTGAGAGGTGGAGGTCAAAGGCCTGACTACTCTGGCCCCGCCTAGGACATCCTGAAAGACAAAACGCTCCAGAGATCTCCTCAGGGTTGGCCGAGGCTGGCAGGCCTGGCTTACAGTTCTGTTTCCTCTGCTATTCCTGCTTCTTCACCATTTCCTTTCACAGGCGTGGATCCCTAATGAATATCTTGTATTGATGCTTCTAACCCTTTTTGACATCTGCTTCTGCAGAACCCGACCTGTGACGTTAGGTTTCATCACTGGCTAACGAGATGTCTCTTGGTACACTGGAACCAAGAGGCAGCCTCTGGCTATCCTATGATGAGCAGAACAGCCACAGTCTCTGACCTCACAGGGGGTTATCACTTAGTGGGGGTGGCAGATGTGAAATGAAAAAAGAAAAAAAAAAATATTGTACTAAGTGCCATTAGGGCCTGTAGAGAAGAAGAAAACCCTATAATATTGACAACCGTTAGTTAGCATAGGTGTATTGTGTTTTCACGTTAAAATTATGACAATGTGGGCACCTACTCAGAATTCGCTATCAAAATAACACCATAACAAAATTATTGGTAGAACAAAATCTTGTTAACTTTATTTCATCCTTTCAAATCTGCAATCTAAGACGACCATTTACTTATAATGTCCTTATCAAAGTAGATTGCTGGTAAAATAAAGACTCCGGGATATAGAAGGCAAAGGGAGATTCTAGTTGGGATCTACTGCTTTCCCCTTTCTGGTGGCCACCATTCTCCTAAGAACACCGGTGATGAACTGCTTCCTGTCCTGCTTTAGGTTCATGGGGTGTTCGTGAGGGTATGTCACCCACATTTGAACTATTGGGAGCAGTATTTCTCCATCCTAGTTTAGGAATGTGCACATAATCTCAGGCTGACCAATAACGGTGAGCTCCTGGACTTTGCCGGAACTATTAGGCAAGAAGCTCTCAGGCCAGTGGGATCAGAAAGCTGGTCAAATGGAAGTCTTGAGCTTCTGGTGGCCGTCGTTTGGCCTGAGAATGAAGCTGACTGAATCCTTTAAAAGCTGGCTTCAGAGAAAAGCTTAAAATTACAACTGAGACATCAGATCTGAAAGTTTAAAACAACAGGTCTTACTATTGTCATTTTATGATGTTATGGTGTCATTTCTGAAAATAAATGCCCACTCATCTCAGAGTCACCACAATCTTTTATTTTTAGAGTCTAACCTATTTCCAGGAAGTAGTAGAATGAAGGAGCATTCTTAGTGGTCATTCGATAAAAACTATCCATTATTCTTGACATTAAAAATTAAATGCAATGATTAAAAAAATAATAATACGTTACCATTTGTATCATATATTTAGAATCATGTGGTTTCCAGTGTGAGTAGAATTGAGTCGTGCCTGGAAAGGAACAGAGGGCAGCGGCTGAGAAGCACATGTCCTCATAAGACATACCTAAATAGAATGCTTAGGATGACTCATGCTAAGGATTTAGACAAAATACAGTTCTCCTCAGAGGAAACAATTTTAGCTTCTAAAGGGCATTCACTTCTGTCATCTCGATTCCTGATTTCAGTGGTTGCAGGCTGTGGACCTCTGTGCCGCACTTAGGACAAGCAAAGGACACATCAAATAAGAAGCTACTCTTCACACAGTAGTAACAGAAAACATGCTCGCAGCCTATGGTGTGAGGCATGGTGGGCCACTCCCCACACAGAGAACACTGTCTGCCGCTGGTGGCCAGCGTGCTGCCACTGCTTGGAGCTCCGGTCAGAGGGATACACCACGAAGAGAGCTTGCCTTTCAACTTCTGGATATTGACAAGTGGTAAGAGGAAAATCAGAAACTCGGCAAAGCCGTGCCAGAGGAGTTCTCTATTCATATACTCAAAGCCTACTTCTCGGACATTTTGGGGCCTGCAAAATACAGAACGGATGCCCAGCAGACGCTCGGTCAAAGTTGCGAACTTGCCCCTTTGAAGGAAAATCAAGAAATTAATCAACCTGCCCAGCTTCAAAAGTCCAACCACGAGATTCACGAACTGCTTGGCTTTCCTGAAGGATGCTACGTGACGGTTTCGAAACAAATCGTAGCATCGTTCTTCTAGCCACTTCCCACCGACTGTACAGACGGCATACCAGAGCTTTTGATTTTTGCTCGGGGGCTGGTATCTCAGGTTTGGGGAAAAATCGTTCTTGTACTGAATATTCAAAACTGACTGTCCCACGGTGGCATTTTTAGAGTAGATGGTGAATCTCCACAAGAAAAGCCACAAGAATGCTTTCACCTCTGGTTCAAAGTGGGCTAACAGCCCTGGCTTAAATCCATGAAAGCACTGAGTAAACTGGGACCAAACGAGCTGCTCCAGGGCCTTGTTTAGTTCAAGTGCATCCAACTGGCTTATTCTTAGCACTCTGTTTGTCCGCTTCATATTCTCATCTCTGGAAGCCATGCCTTCTCTGAAGGTCTCTAGGAAAAAGTATAATTAGAAACCATCATCAAACAGTTGCAATCTTGTACTATCTTCTCGACTTACACTTGGAAAACTGTGACACACAAATGACACAGGACACAGAGGAGATGGGCTTTCAGTAGCATCAAAGCAGCACAGTAATCACTTCTTACTTGGAACTTCTTCCTCTTTCTTCTCTCTCTCTCCTCCCTCTCTCCTTTCCTTTCTTTTCCTATCTTTTCTTTCCATTCTTTTTTTTGGCCCTCCTAATCAAAGGAATAACAAGTTTTAGCAAGTTGCATCCTTTTTCCACAAACTTTCCCCTAGGTAGTCCTCCTGGGTCAGATATTTTAAAGGGAGATGATAAAATCCTGAGGCTAACAGCGATGAGGCTGGATAATAACATGACCTATTAAATACATGAACTTAATAAATACAATGAACTATGTGGAACATTGCAATGGATGGTAAGTCAAGACCTCAGTTTAATTTCCAGCACTTCTACTGACTCCGAAGGAATATTTTCAACAAGTCATTTAATGTGTCTCAAGAACATTTTACATTTGTAAAGGAAGTTAGGAGAAAACAAAATTAACCAGTAAGTATTATTCTAGCACACAGTCATAGAAAATAAATAGTAGCGCAAAGCAACATGAATGCAGGAATGTCATTATTAAGGTGCACATACAGTTTTCTAAGAAAAGGAAACTATTATGTAAAAATAGACACTGAGATCATTTCATAAAAACACTAAGGAAACAAATAGGTGCTATAGGGATAAAAATCTTTTAAAATGAAACAGAAAAAAGCTGATTAATGGTTAGCTGGGTATGACTGACTCATTCAAAACACATTTATTAAATGCCTATTTTGTGCAAATCAATGAGATTAAACCACCCGGCAGCTACTGTTGTTAAGGAGTTTAGAGATTCTACATTTTACTTTAGGTATTTTACATTTTATTAATGAACTGGCAAATCCAAACTATGACAAGAAATCCCTTTAAATTTAGTTTCTAAAACAGGCCCTCAACACACAGAGCTGGATCATGATCTCTGGGCCGTCAAAAGGCCTTTGCAAGGCCCGAGGCACTAAGGGAACACTGAGCTACAGATGGAGGCAGGGATCCTGGTGAAGTTCACTGCCGCCAACTGTGCAGTAATTGTGACCTTGGTCAAGTCATTTTACCATGTCTCTGCTTTGGTTTCTTCACTTACAAAACTAAGGACCGGAGACAAAATGACCTCTAAAGTTCTTTCAAATCTATTATAATTTTTTACAAAACTATACAAAAGTAAGAAACAGAAATGACTACTAAATAATAGGTGGTTTAGTGCTGTTTTCTTCTCAAACCAGATCCATGACAGGAATGCTTCTGACTGATCAATGGGGTGGGTGACCTCAACTTTTTCCCCCTTCCTGCAGCTCCCTCAAGACTTGACTTGGCAGCCTATAAGCTACAACAGTGGGGATTTTGGCTGCAAGTTCTGTGAAATCCTTGCCTCGCACTAGCCAGGAGCTACAGGAAAGAAACAAGGGGATTAGGACAGAGTGCCCTTTCTTCTCTGTTTTTCTAACCCATTCACGACTCTATTCCCTCCCAGCCTTTTCCTCATTCTGGCTGCTCTCAGCTCCCCGCTGGATGACATCTAATTGGTCTATCTTACCTTTTGCGTCCTTCAGTGCATTTCCCACGCGGCAATCCTTCTACAACACAAGCCTCCCCAAATCTACCCCCAAGTTGCTTTCCTTCCTAATGCTTCAACCTCTAGTCACAAAGCGGCCCCCTCTCTTGTTCGCTAGTGGACATCTGCTGTCTGTTCCCGTCACCTGGAACAGTCTGTTCCCATTCTTTAACTGAAAAACTCACATGATACTAAGTTTTTAAGTACTAGCTTAGGGACCACTTCCTTCTGACCCTCCAAATATGAGTTAGGTGCGTCTCTAGCTGTTCCTTTAGCACCCCGTCCTTCCTCTTTCTTGGCCTTTATGTATTTACTGTTCGTAAACTACTTTTTAATTGTCTACTTCCTCCGCTAGAGGATAAGCCCTGTTGCGAAGATTCAGTCCTGTCACAGCTGAATCTTAGCAACTAGCGCAGTGCCTGGTACACAGACCGCCTCCTGCAAATACTAGATGAGTGCAGTAGCGAACACGAAAGTCTAGGGTGGGTGAAGGGTAGAAAATACAAATTCCCATCCCCAAACCTTTAAAACTATTTCAAGTTACCATATCCAGACTGTTGACTACTATTTCTTTCAACATGTTTCTTGTGCCTCTGCTGTTTCCCAATGAATGTGTCAGAGCCAGTGATAAAATGGGAGAGCAGACACAGTCTCAGCCCTTGTGGAGATGATAACCTAGTGAGTGGGAGGAGGGGGAAAGGAAGAGTGTGCTGCAGAAAATAACACACAGGCGATTACGATAAAGTGTGATAGGTGACGCGCAAGGGGAACTTCAGAACATTTTGCTCACAACTAGACCTCAGAAGGTCCAAGAAGGCTTCGGGTGGGGGAGGCAAGATCTCTGCAGCCACCTGAAGGATCAGCAGTGTCCGGCAGGTAAAAGAAGGTAAGAAAACCACTCCAACAGGGGGAACGCTAGGCGCCAAGGACAGGAGGGTTCAGGGCAAAAGATCAGGCTGGAAAGGAAAGCAAAAGACGGAAGCGAAAGGCTCTGAACGCCGGGCTGAGAAGGCTGCGTTTTATCAAGAAGGTAATGGGGGAGCCACTGAATGGCTGTAAGCAAAGAACTAATCATTGCATTTTAGACAGCTTGTTCTGGCCACATGGAGAATGGATCAGAGGCTGAAAGACTGGAGGCAGAGAGACCAATTAAGATGACTGTTAACGTGATTTAGTGAGAAACTAATGATGGTCTAAATTAGAAAGGTATCAATGGGGATGGAGAAAAGCAGGTACCTTTGAAAGCTTCGAGGTGGAAGAATGGACACGACTTAGTGAGAAGTAAGCCAAGAATAACTGACTTGAGTAATGGAGTGGATGGTAGTCCAATTCTCTGAAATAGGAAACACATGCAGAGATATAGATTTGAAGGGAAAGATAATAAATCTGTGTAGTTTTAGAGATCCGAGGCTCCTGTGAGACAGTTCAGTGGAAAAGCTCAGTAGGCAGTTATGGGGATATGACAGAGAGAATCTGGGTGGAGATTTTGAGTGTGAGCCCCCTCTCATGGGACCCATCTATTTTAAATCTACTTGATCTATTTAAATGCTACGATCGGGAAGGCAGTGGTCTAAAGTTAGGTAGATCTTGTCCATTTACAGCACATTCAACTTTCTTTGTATCAACATCACCTTATTCTCACGGTTTCCTACTCCAGCTACTGTGGCATTTCACGCGTTACGTTCACTGCTAACACAAACCTTTGGCCTTTCAATCTTTCTCTGCTGGGGTCTTCGCATCACATTCCTGTAGTCTCTCTGCGCTTCTAGTCTAGCGCTCTTCAAACCTGGGCACTCATCACGTGGAGGACTTGTTAGATTGCGTCCCTCAGTTCCAGATTTTCTGATTCAGTAGGCCCGGAGTGGGAGCCAAGAATTTGCATTTCTAGCAAGTTCCCAGGTGATGCCGCAAATTACTGGGCTAGTCCATTTCAAAGCTGAATTCATAATTTTGTGGTCATATCTATCACCCATACAGCTCAATGCTGCACGCTGGTCTTCCCACTCATTTCTGCTTGGTTTTCATTCCTAGATCTACAGAGGTTCTTACAAATCTTCACTGATTCAGGCTTTCTCTTTCTGCTATTAAGTAGTCCTTGTGAGATTGAGACCATTCACAGATTCCACAAATTCTATGAGCATCAATACATCCTAGCCCTGCCAGGTGCCCGGGATGCAAAGATAAAGTCTTATCCTGGCTCTCACTTTAAAGACTCCCACCAAGGTCTGCACCAGGGAAGCAGGCAAGGTGATGGACAAGTCGGGCATTAGCGAAGGTAGATGGCATTGCAAGATTCTCAAAGACACTACATAAATTTTCAAACTATCTCAATAGAAAAAAAATCCCAAAATTTATGTAAAAAATCATCAGTGATTATTTTGCTCACTTTTTTCTGCAGTTTACAAATCTTCTCTAATTAACATAACATGTATGTAATTAAGAAAAGAAAAAGCGAAAACATTATTTGAAAAACCTCATAAGCAAACCAAACTCTATAAAGTTATTTGTTCTTATTTACCAAATCATGTCTTTTTTACCTCATTACCGCCCCTGGGATAAAGTACAAACTTCTTAGACCTAACCTAGCTCAATTCTGTCTCCATCTCTGTAACCATATAACCCATTATTCACCAAAGAACCTTTAATTGCAGACTATCCTTCGGTCCTGCGTTTGTACCTTTTCTCATGTACCTAAAACACTTACCTTCCCCAGCAACTCCTCCTACCGCACTCGACCATCTGCCCTTCACATTCCAACCCAGTTACAACATTTTCCACGAAACCTTCACAATTATCTCCAACTCCCATTGTCAGCATTTTAAACTCTGACAGCAATTGTCCGTGTCACATGCTTGAGCCCTCAACTCTTTGTACTGTGATTTCAGTTGTGTGAATACATCTTCTCTCCCTAACTTGACCATAAACTAGTTAAGGGAAAGTGCCTCATACTTGCTTCTCAAAGTGCTTGCCACCCACAAAGTGACTTTGATACCTAACTCAGTTTTCCTCACGCAAAATTCTATAATCCTTCAGGATAGGTGGGAATACGGTATATGCAACTCTTCTACTGTGACAGTGTCAACAACTCGGTGTCTTCCCCAGGTTTTGTATTCTGTGGTCAGCAAGATAAGGGAAACTCCCTTATTTGTAAAAAAGTACTCCTGAAAAAGCTCGGATCATACTGGACATCAATATCAAGTCCAACACTACCAGTTCCCTCCCCTCACCCCTTCCCTGCCCCCAGCATTGAACTGGATGGATTGTTATTCTTTTCAGTTGAGGGTCAGGTGAGAAATATGGCTTGTGTTAGAGCACCAGTTGTGCCAATTTATGTATCTTCAGATATTAGAGTCACAGTCAGTTCTTAGTAATCTTATAAAATTTACCACAAAGACAGGCACATAGTAGTTGCTTAGTAAAGATCTGTTGATCCCATATGCAGTGGAATGAGTAGTTTGGTAGTGAATCTGTACTGACTGAACCTTGCTGAGAGCATCTAGAGGAACTGGAGGCTGTGGGGCGTGATCTCTTCTCAGGTTCCTTACTTACATGTAGGGAGAAACTGCTCGGAGAGAGTGGCTTCTCAGAGGAATCATCTATTTCAAGTCCCTCATTTCTGGAGGACCCATACTGACGGACATTTAGTAAAGACAGGAATTTTTAATGGCTGCCAGAAAAGAAGACTTAACACACTCTCTAACCAATCCAATATTTAACAATCCTTATTATCAAAAAATTCTTTCTTATCCCTTCTGTTACAGTTTAACATTTTTTTTTTTTTTTTCTTTCCTTTTCTTCGCCCCAGGCCTGGCCTCGGTGTAGATTAAGAACAGCTGGGCTCGATCTCCTCCCTACAGAAGACTTTTTACTAGAGCAGAAGACTATTATTAACTACTCTTTGGCCTTTGCTCTTCCAGATGAATAACTTGTTTCTCTGTTTTTTTTGTTTTAGGTTTTAGTTTCTAACATTTTAGTCATTTCTGTGACTTCTTTTAGTTGTAAACATAGAACAGACACTGTCCATTAGGCACCATAGTTTGTTAAAGTACAATAGCCTTCCTATTGCTCTATATTCTTGTCTGGCAACTGTGACAGAGTAGAAAGACCAGGTTTAAAATCAGATGGACTTGGGCTCAAATTCCAGCTTGGTCATTTAGTTGCTATGTAATCTTAAAAAAGTCATTAGCATCAGATTCTTCTAGAAGTTGGAAATGAACCACTACCTGACAACGTTGGTAAGATTAAAGCGGATAATGTTATGAAAGTGGTTTGGAAACGGGAAAGCAGTATTATTATTGTATTATTGCTACTTTGGTTAGGGATGAGCATCAGAAGAAAAAGACTCGGTGGATTTTACCAAATCTCATTTCAAAAGACTGAAATCTTCATTGTTACTCATCTAATGCCTCAATCGACCTGTGGTAAAATAATTTTTTTTCCGCAGGAAATACTGACTACACCATTAAAACATAACTGGGGCAGTTACACAGTGAACATGATGTCACCTTGATGTGGGCACGTGTGGGGGTCGGACGGGAAGGCGCGAGACATGGTCCAGTGGAACTCATCACACCCTTCACTTGCATCTTATCTGAGAGGAGATGTTGGGGTGGGAATCCCGAGAGAACGGGGGTGGATGCCAGCATGACCTGCTCTCTGGGCTGTTTCACCTGCATCCACGTGGCTGTGCCTGTTGATCCGGAAGCAAAGAAACCTCCAGAATGCACACCGATAGCACCTGACTCTACGGTGCTTCGCTGAACAGGGCCTGATACAGGCAGTCCAAGACAAGCATCCAACCTTGCTTCCTCACCGACACACTCCATTCAGTTCCTCCTCCCCACCCCTCCTACTTTCTGGCAGGTCAGTTATTCTAGAATACTGGCTTTAGAGAAGGGCAGTGCTCAAGAGTAGAAGAAACTGATGAAATCAAAATAACTAGAAGTTCAATCCATCTGATTACAGAACTTCTTCCTTCCACTGTCATACAATACTATTTCCCCATAATGGGTGTAGAATACAGAAAAATGCCATAAGTGCCTTAAAATCACATAAAGTTATTCTCAGTCTAATGTAAGAAGTTGGTGTTTCAGTGAATTCTAATTCTCTGACAAATGGCTACTCAATTTAACCAATATTTATTGAGTGCCGACAAAATGCCGGGAATTCTCCTAGGTACCAGGGATTCGGTCCAAATAGTTAAGTCTCAGTAAACTTCTTTTTAGTCAAGCATTTCTAAAGAAATAGGATGCTATGGTAATCAAGACTAGCCATTGATCTCTGAAGCAAAGAATGGATCTCAAAATAGGAAAACACTATAAAGGGTCACAAAACTCCCCGGGGCAGAAAAGAGAAAAATTGCATTTAATGTTGTGCAAACTCCAGAAATATGCAAACACTGACACTGGCTATGGTCTATCTGGGAAACACAGGGATGGGTTCCAACAGGAGCTGCGTCCTTCGTTATTTAATCCCCATCAACGTCTTTGCACTTGTTAGGAAGTAAAGAAACAAGTCGTCTGCTGTGACCAGAGCTTAATGGCTTGGCAGGAGAGACTGGCTGAAGAGTCAACACCCTGCAAAAAGACCCTGTTTTAAGGAAATTGCACTGATTTTGTAGCCATGAGTAAGCACTGAAGAGAAGAGACATAACAGGATATAAATTTTAAAAGATTAATCTGATGGTAGAGTTCAAGAAGTTGAAGAAAAGGAAAACTGCAATTCTGGAAGACCAGTTACAGGACTTCTGCAACCTTTCAAGGGCCTTAACTAAGGTGCTTATTAATAACTTTCTGAACAAGTCATAGTAATTTAACTTGCTTCACTGACAACTATGAAAATAGAAAAGATTACAGTGTCCTCACATTTTCGAATCAAAAATCCCCAACTCTTCTGGTAAACCAATGCTTTCCTGACTCTGTTACATTGATTGCTATCCACACGCAACTATTGGTCAGTCTACTTCTACTTTCAAGAGTTTAAGTACTAAAAATCCCATATTATTGGTCCTTGTAGGTTAGTATCTAATTTCACAAAAGTAGGCTCAAACTTGAATAGTTAAAAAAAATACAAGCTAATCTTTTTTCAAAAAAGTTGGGATTGTTCTGAATTGAAACAAACACCATCAGATTTAATTCAAATTGATTTTTCCAGAAGGCCAAAATCACGTGATGCTTTTTCCTACTCTGCCATGAAATCTCATTCTTTTAATACACAATCCTATCAACCTCTTCCTCCCCACTCCCCATTTCCCAAACTATACTAAGTTAAGATTCTAAAAAGCTAACCCAGGGGGAAACATTTACAGCCATGCAAAGAGACTTATACAATAATTAATTAAAAGTATAATTGGCACTAAATAAATTAGTGTTTAGTGAAGGATACTGCTATGTTAAGGATACGTGAAAAAGATGCTTAAGGCAAAAATCAAGACCAGATAAAAAGTATAGCACCTACGGAGGGTTAGTGTCATTAACTTGTCACATAAATATGTTTAAGACAAAATGATCTAGCACTAAAAACTATTAAAAAGGTCTCCTGCTGATATTTTATCACTAGACAGGTCACACTGCTTTTCTTTCACCGAGAAAAAAACAACTGAAAATTCGTTTACTAAGAGCAGCGATATATAACCTTATCCCTTAAATAACTCATGCTTTCTTTTTAAGCTTTTCATTCCCCAAATAAAACTTTGTCATCTATATTGCATTCCAAAACCAAAACAAATGATTGTATCTCACTAAAGAGGGAAGAATTTTTCAGGATGTATTCCAGAGCTTTTATTGAGTATAGTACAAATTATGAATGAATATATTTTATTTAAAAACATGTTATTGACAGAAATCTATCAATAATAATGTGGGTATTGTCAAGGGCCTGTCAATATTAATGTAATTATGATTAAGGGGATAACATGGATTTTTAGCTATGATACCAAGTAACATCTCCTACATTACTGCTGTCAATATACACATTATTATTGACCTGTTCCGAGATGCTCAGTACTAGATGTATTACCATTAGGCATGTTTGTCAATGCATGCTGCCGACAAAAATTCTACACTGAAATTTACAGTCCTGTAAACTTTGTCAGCAGAAACATGTGATTCCCAAGTAATCCCTAAGGTTTCAAACCCATCCATGCACCCGCTTCCTGCCAGACTATCCTTTTCTAGATCCACAATAATCAACTAATTTTTAGTATAACAATGTTGCTGTCACACTATCCTAAAGGTTCTAGTAATCAAAATGGATGAGACCATTTTTGCCTTTTAGGTTTTAAAAAAAAAAATTTAATCAGCATTTCATATTAGGAGGTTATATGAAAAAAGTTCTATAACCCGAGATCTTAAGCTTTGAACCTATACCCTACTATTTTATTTCCTTTGTGTAGTCAGATAGATTTACTGTCCATTGTATTGAAATCAATACTAATAAATGGGACATGCATCAAAGAGAGATTTAACAGGACACTGATTCCCAGAACACATTTCAAACATGAGCAAAAGAGAAAAAGCTATGGCTGGGACCCATTAGAACACAGTGACCTCTGGCACTGTGAACAGGCCTAGAAATCAACAACTGTAAGTTCAAATCCCACTTCTGCCACAGGCTTTCTAAGTGACTTGTCACTGCTCTTTTGTTCCTCTCTTTCATCAAATATGAACTAAGTCTCAATAGTTTACAGATATCTGATGATACAAATCCCAACTGTTCTCATTTGGATACAGACAAGACATGCAGAATTTGAAAATTCCCTTATGGACACTAGATCTCTGAATTACTCTTAACTTAAATGCAATCCTCATCAATTTCCAAATAGAATTTTTCTTTTTGGGGGTGCTAGTGGGTACGCAACAAAGTGTCTTTAAAATATATCTGAAGGATAACGTTCAAAATAGTATACATTTCTCAAAAAGAAGAACAATGATAAGTAACTTGCCCTAGCAGAGAGGAAATACTCTTTTTATTTGGAGAGAGTTGGGAATTCAACTCAAAGACTACAATCTTCAAGACTATAATTAGTCTTACACAATTGAGCACCTTACCTATTTCACTTACGGTTATTTACTCAAGTATCTACAAGTAACACAAAATACTTTTTTTTAAACCTGAGAACAGAATTGCCCATTACTTCGGCCTCACTTCACAAATACATTTTTAAGAAGACAGCATGGCACTCATAATCTTTTCTTTCAGAAAGTTGATACTTCTGAGTCTTTGAGAAAGAAAGCACATTGTGGAAATAAAGAGCAGATGTCTGAGTGAACATGGGGGAGGGGAGTTAAACTGCTTCTGATTAGTTCTGTATTCTACCCCAGGTTTACCAACAGGCTGTGTGACTCTGGACAAGTCATTTTACCACACTATACTCTTCAGCAGTTAAAAAAAAAAAAAAAGCACTGTAAAAAGTCCACCTCTCTAGAATCCTTATAGGATTTTAGGAAACCTTGGAAGAGGAAGAGAAAAAAATAAAAGAACGGTCATTTCCAACTGCAGAAATGGTTCACGTTGAACATGAGTTTGGAAAAGACTAGAGAAAGCAGAGAAATCAGAACGGTGGTACCCATGAGACAGACTCAGTCCTCATGGAAAAAAGTAGCGAAGTCTGATGGAAGAGAAACCCAACCAATCTGTGAGTTTACAACTGCAGTAAACCTGTACCACTTACTTTCTGGTTATGAAGTGCTAATAAGCAACGACCACAGCTAAGAGTCCTCTGCAAAATTAAATATTAAATCATTTAATCCTTACAATATTATGAAAGAGGTTCTCTCAGTATTTTTGTTTTAAATCAAGGAAACTGAGGCACAGAGAGATGAGCTGACTTGTATGAAATCACATAAGCAGAAGTGGTGGGGCCATGCTCTGTACCAGCATCCTCTATGGACAAGGTGATGACGGACCTAAAAGATGAACATAAACACTTCAGTATGGCACTGCAGGACATGCAGATGGGGCTGTTTTAAGTGGCTAAGTACTACGAGATGAAGATTACAGGCATGCACTACAGCAAAAATTGCAATCCAAGGATGAACAAAGAGCAACCCCATGAAACTTACGGAGCAAATAGATCTTTAAGTGCTCTATAAATCTGGAAAAAAACCCTGAGGATATAATTGCCTAAGAAGAGAATTCTAAATGACTTTAAGATTACTGGAACACAGGTTTATTTGCACATTTTATGGCACTTGAGAGAATGTGAGAAGAGCCACGAAGGAACAGAGGTATTAGCAATGGAAGAGGAGAAGTACCACGGGATACATGCTATGTATGAGGCACTAGACGTTTTCTTTACAGTTGTTTACCTCATTTAATCCTCATAACACGGTAAATATTATGCCCATTTTAAGAAGTAAAAAATTAAGAGAAGACTGACAACCTGTTTAAGGTCAAGCTGGCGCTTAGGAAATTTCTGGTAAACACTAGAGAAATGGTGGAACACACAAAAGGAAGTTAGTAGTATGGGTATTTGGTAAGCTTGGATCAAATTCAATCCCACAGAGCTCGAAGCAGAATTTTTCCCTCATGATCTTTCCAAACACCAGACTGCCAGTCAAGCTCTCAGGACTGTAGACAGGGAAGAAATTCAAGGAATCTGGTAAAGTTGCCCGAGTTGCCTGGGATGCACCTCATCTACTTTCCCTGTCTTTCCGTGTGGTCAGAGAACCATTCAAAGAGACTCAATATCAAATCTGAACCAAAGGAATATGGGGGTGAAAAAAGGAGGTGCAAACATTCATTTAACTATTATGAACATATACCATACGCGAGGTAGAGGCAATGCCAACTCACCTACCTGACACTGGAAAGGAGTGGGTATACATAATCAAAACAGAATTACTCCAGAGCTCTTGGTCTTCATGTTTTTATAGTAAGAAGAAAGAAAAGAAAACTGGGATGAAATTTTATCTCACCTTATTGACAGGCAGGTAAGAAGGAAGAGCTCTGGAAAATAAAATGAAGCAAGATAAAAAGCAATCTAGAAAAGGGCATTTTGATTCCAAGCTGGGAAAAGGTTGGGAAGTTAACAGCCCACGATGGGAAGTACAGAGGGTGCTAGACATCCTCTTCCCTGCTTCCATGTCCACATCCAGAAATCACAGCGATGGCACTTGCAGTGACAGGATTACAGATGTGGGGCAAGTGCGGGCAGTTTGGGGCTTTTCTCCTGAGGTTTCTTCCACCTTCCAAAGGAACTCAGGAGGAACATGGAATGTTTAGAAACTGCTGTCATTTCACAGTGAAGAGAAAAAAGGGAACGTCCAATTTGCTTCTAGGTTGTCCAACCCAGATAATCAAGGGAGGAAAAAAAAAAAAAGAGCCAGTGATTCAGAGCAGAACTTTTGTCCAGAAATAAAGACTGTGCATATTGCATACCTTTTCCTGTGCTAGAGGAACCGGACTATGGTGGAGTGCAAGAGGCAAAGACACTTAAAATATACTTGATGTTGTGAGGAAAACATGGGGCTAGGACTTGGAAATTTACTAGTAACGTGATGTTAGGTAAGACTGCTAACATCTTTATGGTTCAGCTACCAAAAATGGAAAATGGAAAACATCTGCCTTCCCTATTGCAAAGACAATTATGAGCTTCAAATATAAGCAAAAATGTTATGGCTAAAAGTTTTAAAAGTAGGGGGAAAAGAGAAAAGGAATTACGACTCTGATCAAAAAGAAAGAAACTTAAAATTTGTATCTATTAAATAAGGTTGAATATAGACAGGTTTGTGGCTTTTGGTAATGAATTAACTGTGAACATATACACTTTACTATTTTTAAAAAAACTGTAATAATCAAAGGAATGCACCTTGAATACAAATGAAAAATTAACCAAAGAAACAAAATTTTAATGCTAGAAGGAAACAGATCATCTAGTCTAAAATATGAATTTAATCTTCCTAACGGGATCCCTGTTTTTCAAGCAGAACAGAAAAAAATAGCTGTTCTTGTAAAATACTGCTGAGGGTCTGCTTGTTTCATCTCTCCTCTGCATGGCTCCAGTAAATTTCTACAGAAGTCCTCCTATGGAACAGTTTTAAAACCACAGATTGAGGTGCTACTCCTAATTTCTAAAAATGAGGAGAATAAGGCTAAGAGGTAGACCTGGTCAGGAGTAGAACTCAATTCTCTTGATTTAGTCTAGCATGTTGTCTACTATGTCCTGTTACTTCTATTTTTTTCCCTTTTTTTTTTTTTTTCTTTTTTAAGGAAAAAAATAAGGGGTTCTCCTTTTAACTTGTAAATAATTCCTAATTCCACTCTCTCTTTTCTTCCAAATCTCTTCATGGCCCAAAACCATTCAACTCTAATCTTTCTGGATACAAGTAATGGATAATATGGGCAAGATCAGGGAGAAGATAAAGTATGAAAAAGAAAAAGGAAGAGTCAGCCATCCCAAGATTATTCTGTTCAGGCTTAACTAAAGGTAACTCATTATGGGAAGGTATTTAGAAGACAAACTGTGGTGCGGATGGAACGTCAGCCTCCCTGTAATTGCTTGAAACTGTTCAGGTATAAAGTGTTCCAGGGACATCACAGAATACAGACGTGTTGCGAACGGTCAACAACTTGGTCTGATTCTGTGAACAGCCCTTTCACTAAGTGTAGTATTTTTGGAAAATGGGACCTAAAGAAATAAGTAAACAAACAATGAGTTTTAATTTAAGACCTCAGAAGAACAATGATTTTTACATTCTATCTCTTATCAGAAATCAATGTTAAACATAACACGCTCATGGCAAGCAATTTTCTAAGAAAATTCTCAGTAACGTTTTCTCCCCAAGAAAATTAAAACTGCTTTTGAGTTCATCGTCTTTCAAAAATGTTGGAAACTTAAGCATACTCAACTTTTTTAGTACCAAACATAACATTTTACATGAACCATCAGATATTAAAGTTTTGACCCTGAATAATTCTTAAGCCGTTCGTAACAGTTAAATCTCACCACCGCCAAGTGCGGGGAAAAGATTTCCAAGTGTGTGTCTAGAAAGTCACTTCGCAGAATGCAAAGGAGCTCAAGTCTAGCTGTGTTTCTTTTTTTCTTTTTAATGGTGCGATCCTACGACTATTTTTAGGAGTTTACGTTTGTCCCACTGCCTTTCCCAAAATCAGATTGTGACTGCCTCTTCCAGGAAGACAGGAAGACAATACAACAGGGAAACAAGTAAAAGGCGACAATTACAAGGTCGTGAAACTCCACGCCCTCCCAGCTGTAAGCAAGACCTCAGGTCCGCACTCCGGCTCTCTCGGGCGACACTGACCTTAGGAGTCTGCGAAACGCCCCGCTCCAAGTAACTGTTCCTGCAACATTCTCTGGGAAGCTTGGCTTTTCCTAGCAGAACCTGAGCTCTCCAAGCTTCCGGAACTCGCGCGTTTACGTAGTGACGCAGCACCCGGAAGTGCCTGAAAAAAAGGGGAAACTAAACCAACGAGAACCAAGCTTTAGCGCGCCGCGGAACAGCGAATGTCCATGTGCCGAAGGCCGAAGGGCCGAAGAGCCGAAGAGCCGAAGGGCCGAAGGGCCGAAGAGGACACCCGCGCGCGATGATTGGTCGGCTGGCAGTGGAGGAAATCCGTATCTGATTGGCAGGAGAGTGGCGAACCCGGGGGGCTGCGCGTGGAGAGGCCTCGGTGTCAGGGGTCGCTGGGAAATAGGGGCTCTCGAAGGCAAGGCTTTCCCTGCCCTCGGGCGCCGGCAGCTGGCCTCCGGACAAGCGCCGCCGAGTGGCGGCGGGGCGCCTCCGCGTCTCGGGGGCTCTTCGCTCGCCCCGGGTGGAGGGCCCACCGCGGGATAGCCCCATTGGGAAGGGAGCCTCCGGATAGCGCGGCAGCGGCCGGGCTGGGGCAGTTTTGCGGCGCGGCGCTGCCGTAGGGGTGGGGGTGGGGGGGCAGGGCTTGTTGGCCTCTGCAGGCTCAGGGAGGCAGGTGGCCCCGTCTAGTCGGCCGTCCACCCTGCAAAACCGCGGCTCGGGAGGCCCTACCGGGCGAACTGGACGCGCTCGCAGCATTGGGGGCCGTGAGCTCCCGGCCGCAGGGTCGGTGTGAATCACCCCAGAGCTCTTAGAAACACTGCCAGCCAGGTCGCCCAGTTCTGGGGAAGTGAGGGGGGATTTCTAGGACTGGGACCCGACGGAAGGTATTTTTTGAGCGTTCACCAGGCAATTATGTGTAGCCGGCGTTGAGAATCGCCACCGCCTACTCATGGATGGCACTGTCGGGCTGGTTTGCTCTAAGGTCTGAATGAAGTCAGGTGCGTAAAATTTCCTGCACACAGTAGGTCTTAAAAACGTTTGAGCTCCTGTCTCCCCTGCCCCGCCTTCTCACCAGGAGCAGTCAGTCCTACAATACCTGTATTGATAGACATTGGAGAGCTCATCCTGTAGAAGCAGTGATGCAAGAAAGCTTTGGGTTTTTTTGGGTTTTTTTAATTATCCCGTGGAACACTTGTTATTCAGAATTTAAAACATTATAGACAAGATAAAAGAACATTTCTCAGTGAAGTCTAATAACTGTTCAAATTCATTTTTACCTGAAAGATACACAGTTAACACCACAGATACCTGGAATTTTCTTGTCTTCCATACATTAAGGAGTTCTCAGGTCAGGCCTAGGAGAATGATGGTGATGGTTTCTCCAATTAATGAAATTCCCATTATAGGAACCAAGAGTACAAGTGATATAGAGTAGGAGCTCCAAGCTGAAAGGGTGTGTAGTTCCCTTAGGTACAGAAGGGGAGGTTTCTGCAGAGCTCGAGTTGGCCAACTAGTAGCCACGAGCCATCTGAAGTGTGGGTAGGCCAGATTGAGATCTGCTCTAAGTGTAAAATGCACACTGGATTTCTAAGATAAGGTATGAACAGCAAAGAATGGAAACTATTCATTTGTTTTATTGGTTACATGTCAACATGAGAATGTTTTGGAAATTTTAAAATTACATATGTGGCTCCCGTTACATTTATGTTGGATAGGGCTGTTCTAGCTCTTTGAAGAAGACCAAGTCTTTCATGTAGCAGTTATGAAGGAAGGCATCCGTGTACTTCTCAGGTGGACCTACATCTGTACTGTGCTTCACTTAATTTTTATGAAAGGGAGAAAAGAAAGACTGACATAGGGGACATTTTCAGAAAGCAGTTTCTAATTCATGGAGCCTTATGTATGTCACATGAACGTCACGATATCCGTTGATAATAAAAAAGATACCAAGCTATTTAGAAATTTGAATTATGTTTAAGGAATCTGATTAAGAGGGCAAAACGTGTAGAACATTTAAAATTTCTATTGAAAATGTTTCACATAGGTTCTGGGTTTTACCATTTAATCTCTAGATAGAGTGAACTTTTTTAGTTTTCCAGTGAGCTAGTAAGCTGAGGTTTCAGGGACACTTAGTTTCCAGTTTTTTATATTTGCTTTAAAAATATATTTATTTTTCATTCATTTATTTAATAAAAGCCTGCCGGGGGCCAGGGGTATTGCTAAGCAGTGTTGATGTAAAGGTTAACACTCAGACACGGCCCTTACTCTCTTGGAGCTAATGGTTATCAATTCAGAGACAGTGAAAAAGTACATAATAACCAAGGCATAGTGTATTTTGCCATTGAGTAAGTGCTTTACCTCTGTAAATTCAACACATTGTTTTAAACCCAGAATTTATATATTCCTGCTGACATTTTAATGAAGAGTCTTATTAGGACTTGACTATGGGCTTAAAATATATTAGTAAAAATTCAAAGTATACTTAATTCATCTGTTAATTATGAGAACTCAAGAAAAAAGATTAAAATTGACTATTCACCTTTAAAAAGAAAGAAAAGATGAAAAAATTACAATAGCATCTTATTTATGATACCTCCTTTTAGCCTTTCAGCAACTTTTAGGTTCTAAGGAATTTAATAACAGAAATGGAAAGGTGACATTGATTTATGCCCCAACATAGTTTAAAATTGCTGACTTTAAAAACTTAAATTTATTTTAGCATATTACAGAGTTCTTAAATCAATATATTTGAGTCTTTTAGGAAAAAGGTAAACATAAATCTTATGTTAGTTTACTACTGCTGCTGTAACAAATTACCACAAAGTTAGTGGCTCAAAACAACACCAGTACATTATCTTACATTTCTGTAGTCGGAAGTCCAGCTTGGGTCTCCCTGGGCTAAAATCAAGGTGTCCACGGGTCTGTGTTCCTTTCTAGAGAGTCTAGGGAAGAATCAGGTTTTTTGTTTATTCAGATTGTTGGCCAGATTCAGTTCCTTGCTGTGGTAGTATTGAAGTCCCTGGTTCCTTGCCAGCTGTCGGCTGAGAGATGTTTCCAGCTTCTAGAAGCCACTCACATTCCTTAGGTTGTGGCCCTCTTACTCCATCTTCAAAGCCAACAATGGTAGGTTGAGATCCTCTCATCCTTCTGATTTCTCTTACCTTTTCATCTGTTGTTTCATCTCTGTAATTTCAGTTTTTTAAGACTCTGATTAAGTTGAGCCTACCTAGATAATCCAGGATAATCTTTCCACGGCAAGGTCCGTAAACTTAATCACATCCCTCAAGTCCCTTTTGGCGTAGTGAAGTAACATATTCATGGGTTCCAGGGATTAGGGCATGGACATTTTTAGGGGAGGTTAGTCTACCTACCACAGATCATACTTGGGTCCATGCGGTATATCCATCATTTCTTATCAGTACTCTCAGTACTTTAGGATAGAATAATAATGTTTATAATAACAGGTAAATTTTATCATATGTATAATATGTTCCAGGCACTATTCCAAACCCTTTTTCTGCATTTACTCTTAGTCCTCAGAAATGCCGTAGGAGACAAGTACTGTTTTTATCCCCACTTACAGATAGGGAAACAGGTACAGAGTGGGGAAGTAACTTCTCACAGCTATTAAGTGGTAGAATTAGGATTTGAATCTACATGGTCTGATTCCAGGGCCTCCGCACGCTCTGAACCACAAGACTGTAGAAATAATTTGTGAACGTCTGGATTTACTAAACATGCTTTAGTGATATAGTGACTATGAGTTCAGGCTCTGGCATCACAATGTGTGGATTTATATTCTACCTTTTACCAGTTACTGGATGATCTGGACAAGTTACCTAACCTCCCTGGTTAGGTAACTGAATTCATAATAACACTTGAGGATTCAATGAGGCACTATACGTGAAGTACTAGAAAAGGGCCTCCACGTGAGCTGTTGCTAGCTATAATTATTGGTGACAATTCAACTTTTAAAAGCAGTAGTTTATTGTAAAAAAGGAATGTTTCCTTTACGTAAATTCAGTCTCTTTATGAAATAAAAACGGAAAGTTAAATTTTTCCTTTTTATAAAATTTTATTTATTTATTTATTTTATTTTTGGCTGTGTTGGGTCTTCGTTGCTGCACGTGAGCTTCTCTCTAGTTGCGGCGAGCGGGGGCTACTCTCTGTTGCGGTGCGCGGGCTTCTCATTGCGGTGGCTTCTGTTGTTGTGGAGCACGGGTTCTAGGTGCACGGGCTTCAGTAGTTGTGGCACGTGGGCTCAGTAGTTGTGGCTCGTGGGCTCTAGAGTGCAGGCTCAGTAGTTGTGGCTTAGTTGCTCTGTGGCATGTGGGATCTTCCTGGACAAAGGCTCGAACCCGTGTCCCCTGCACTGGCAGGCAGATTCTTAACCACTGTGCCACCAGGGAAGCCCTAAATTTTTCCTTTTAAAACACCACAATGCTGTCTCCTTTCCCAGCCTCTAATTTCTCTCCACTGCAGCCTCGCCTCCGTCTTTCTGGTGGTGTTACTTTCTAGTGCTACCTGATCGTACACTTTAAACACTTTGTCCAGACTCTGGTTGCCCCAGGTTAACATCCAAATTCCATAGAAAGGCACCAGGACACAAGCTCCAAATACCCTCTGCTGCCATTCCTCTGCCTAGTATTTACACATCCACCATTTCTAACTTCTCACTGTTCTCTTTTGCTATTATTATTCCTGGAGGGAGACATGGCAGATGCTGGGTCTCTGGCCATAACGCCTTCTAATACTACTCCAAACCTTACCCTCTTCTAATGATCTTTGCTGCCATTGCCTTAATTCAAACCCTCATGTTCTCTGCATTTTACCTCCTAACAAATTCGTGGCCTCCTTATCACCCTTCAAGCTTACTCTCCTCCCTGTTCACCAGAATAATCTTTCTAAAGTACAAAACTCCATACATAGTTACTCTTCTTCAAACCCTTCATTGTCTACCCCTGACGCCAGTTCCTGCAAATATTATTCCTTTTCTTATGTCTCTTAACACCAGTTAGGTGCTTCCACTGTTGCATTCAAGGTATGCTTATTTAAGCACTCGTCTTTCCTTCTAAATCATGAACTCATTGATAGGGAATAAGAGATGCTTTCGCTTGCATGAATTTATTATACTGTTTCATCATTGCCTATTTATATGTCTGTCTCTTGTCACTGAACTGTGGACGCTTTAAGGGGAAGCTTGTTGTTTTATTTCTCTTTTCTTCCGTGCCCAAGAAATAGGAGGTGCTTAGTAATTGTTGAATGAATGAATAGGGAAAAATAACCCCAAATACATACAGTTAAAAAAACGCTGCTTAAATCCCCAAATGTCTCCAAAGCCATTTATTGGGAATATATAAGGTTCTGATTTTAGAAGAAGCATAACTGGTAGTTAAGAGCATGGACTCTGGAGACAGAGTGTTTGGCTTTGAATTTTGGCTCTGCCACTTACTGCCTGTGCACTCTGAACCTTGAGTCTGTTCTTTGTCTGTAAAACAGGGATGATAATAGTAACTATCTCTTAGGGTTAAAAGAGCCAAATGAGTTTGTGTTTATGAAGTGTCTATAGTAGTGTCTACCACAAAGCAAATATTCTATAAGTGTTGGTTAAGTTAAGACATAATAGTTTATGTTCTCATTACTTTTGATAATAGCTAATGTCCTTATAATACAGTGATAAAAACAATAGCCCAGTGTTTTATAATTGTGATACCTAACTAGCGATGTTTTAGCTTTCAATGATGTTTAATATCTTTCGTTATAGAATGATATATTCATTAAACATTTAGAGAGTACTTGTGTATGATCCCTCTCCTGAGTAACTGATATATTTTCTCTATGTATTATTTTTCTGTTACCTGCTAAATGTAACATATTACTACAAACATATGGCTTGAAACAACATGAATGTATTATCTCATGGTTCTATTGGTCAGTAGTCCATCATTGATCTGACCAAGGTAAGATCAAGTTGTCAGCAGAGCTGCCTTCCTTTCAGGAGACACTAGGGCAGAATCCATTTTCTTGTCTTTTCCAGATTCTAAGAGGTGTCCACACTCTCTGGCTCATGAGCGCCTTTCTCCATCTTCAAAGCCAGCAATGTTGTAGCTCTCTAACTAATCTGCAGTGATATCTCTTTCTCTGACTACAGATAGGGAAGGTTCTCTGCTTTTAAGTATTCTTGTGATAAAATTAGATCCACCTCCATAATCTAGGACAATCTCCCATCTCAAGATCCTTAATTACATCTTCGAAGTCCCTTTTGCCATGTAACTTATTCACAGGTTCTGGGGGTTCGGTAAGAGCATCTTTGTGGGACCGTTATTCTGCCTACCACACTCTTGTACTGTAAATGAATCCCTGGGACTGCCCTGGTGGCGCAGTGATTGGGAATCCGCCTGCCAATGCAGGGGACATGGGTTTGATCCCTGGTCCGGGAAGATCCCACATGACGCAGAGCAACTAAGACTGTGTGCCACAACTACTGAGCCTGCACTCTAGAGCCCGTGAACCACAACTACTGAAGCCTCTGTGCCCTAGAGCCTGTGCGCTGCAACTACTGAGCCCACGTGCTCTAGGGCCCACATGCTGCAACTACTGAGCCCGTGTGCTGCAGCTACTGAAGCCCGCGCACCTAGAGCCCGTGCTCCTCAACAAGAGAAGCCACCGCAATGAGAAGCCTGCACACTGCAACAAAGAGTAGCCCCCGCTCACCGCAACTAGAGAAAAACAGCATACAGCAAGAAGACCCAATGCAGCCAAAAAAAAAAAAAAAAAATCCCTGATGAAAGGTACATGGGCTGTACTTTCTGTACTTTCTCCATTTCTGAAAATAGAGACAATATTAACTAAATTGTGAACAGTTTTGTCAGTATCACTTATCCTCTATTCTTCCAGTGATTGGTAAGAGCCATGTCTTCTTCGCAGAGTGCTAAGGTACTGCAGGGCTCACTGAGCAATGTCCTTGTTTTCAAGAACTTTTATTCTAGTGAGGAAGGGAGAATCAGGTTGAATAGCTGCTATGGGCTAAGCACCCTACAATGAATTTCAGATACATTAGTCCCATTTAATTCCCACAATAACTTTATAAGGAGTGGTAGGCAGCCTAGAGAGGCCCTCAGTGACCCCCACCACGTAGTATTCATGCCCTTGTATAATCTTGTCCCTTTGAGTGTGGGCTGGATCTGGTGACACTCCCAAGGAATGCAGTAGGACACTGGTGATAGGATATCATCTCAGGATTATGTTATAGAAGACCTGTGACTTCCCTCTTGCTCACGCTATCCCTGTTTCACTTTTTCTAGCTTGTTTTGATGAATAAAATTGTGATATGTTATATTGCCCTATACAGAGGCCAAGGAACTGAGGGCAGCTTCCGGCCAACAGCCAGAAAGGAACCAAGACCCTCAGTCCAGTAGCTTGTTAGGAACTGAGTCCTACCAAGGACCAGAACATGAACTTAGAAGTGGACCCTTCTCTAGTTGAACCTTGAGATGCCTGCAGCCCCAGTGAACTCCTTGACTGCAGCCTTCTGGGAGATCCTGAGCCAGAGGGCACTGTTAAACCTCACCCAGATTCCTGATCCATAAAATTATGAGGTAATAAATATTTTTTAAAGCCATTAAGTTTGGGGGTAATTTATTATGCAGCAATAGATAGCTAATACTGTTTCAGTACAGATGACGAACAAAAAAACCACTTGGAATGTTAAGGCAAATTTGTAGGTCTCCCACTTATTAGTGAAAGCTCTTTCCACTGCAAACAATGATGATAATAATAATAAGAATACTGGTAGTAGCTTACATTTACTGAGCACTTACTAGGCTATGAGGCACCTTTCAAATTATTTTATATATATTATCTTAGATTATTATAACAACTCTATAAGATAGGTATTATAATTATCTCCATTTTATAAGTAATAGAATTGGAGCTAAGAGAGGTTAAATAAAGGACACGCCCAAGATCTCCAGTTGACTAACAACATACTGGCAAGATTTGAACCCAGTTTGTGTGACTCTAGAGTTTTTCCTCTTAACAACTATAATAAATTGTTCCCTAAGGATCCATGTTATAAGGCAAAGGTGATGGGTGCAGCCAGAAGAAAGGGCAGGGCTCCAAGAGTTCACAACTAGATGAGATTAATCCTGATAAGGGGTACTAGGAAATGCCAGGGTGCCAGGAAGGTATCTGATCTGACTCTCAGAGGCTGGGTAAGATTTAGGTGCATGGCTCTTAGAGGAAGGAAGCTGAGCAAAAGAGGTGGAAAAAAGCATGAGACACAGATGAGAAAACACCATGTCACACCGTCTAGAGCTGGGCAGGATGAGGAATGGTGAGAGATAAAATTAGAAAGGTAGTTTGGAGCCTGGTTATAGTTATGTAAAAAGATTATGAATATTTTTAAGAAAAAAATCGATTCTTGAGTTTTTTGATAGTAGTTTCAATCACCTACCTCTTAGTTTAAACTATAGAACGGAACTATTAGAGAGGTAATATTCTGGTGAATCTGAAACAGAGAATCTGATTGTATGGATTGTGTGGGAATATGAAATTTAGTTCCAGTGAAGTGCAAAAGAAAAATAGAAATACACGGAGAACATTTCATGTTGTTAAATTTCTTAACACATTCAAAGATGTGTTCAGTTTATATTTAGGTTCAGTAAAACTGCAAGAGTATCAAAATTTGTAGGCCTTTTTATTTCCTTGTAAAAACAATACTATTAGTGGTTATACTCAAAGCGCATTAAGTATTTCACTAAAAATAGAGCCTATAGAAATAAAGAACAAAAAAGCATTATGATTGTGTTTTCAGTTACCTGGGAGTGGACCTTAAAGACAGTACTATGGAAGGGAGTCATATGAAGCAGGGCTTAAAATATTATCCTCTATTTTTCTCAAAACATCATTCAAGTGCACTAGATGGAAATTTAATTTTGTAAGATGTCTGTACTGTTCAAATTTGTTTATGGTGTGAGCTTTCAATTTAGACAATTTATCATTACTTGGAGAGGAACTTTTTCTCTTAAGCCAGACTGAGTTTCCTTTCCAGGGAATAGATGAATCCAGGAAAAATGTTTCCACAGCTCATACCTAGCCAAAAGCAATGGCCATGGAGGAATGGAGAGCTCATTGAATAATGACAAAAGGAAAATATGTAATCCCCTTTCCTGTAGCCTCTCGTGTCCTTGACATGTCTCAAAACTCTCCAATGCATAGACTGAAGCAGTGTACATTTTGATTCTCAAATTTAGGGGTTGAACTTCTGTTTCACAACAGTATTAAGCAAGCAATTACAAATAGGAAATACCTACAGAGGCCTGACTCTGGTTTGTCTGACAGTTGTGTGACCTTTGGAAGGTCTCTTAACTGTCATGAGCCTCGGTTTCTTATTCTCTCATCTGTTTGACATGTCCTCAAAGATTCCTTGATTCCTTTTGGTTTTAATGGATTAGGATTCTGAAGGCCAAGTTTGCATGACTGCAGTTTCAGCTCAATGCTATACTTAAACACTTGGGTCTCCATATATATTTTTCAAGCCATCTTTTCTGTGTCTGCAGGTTTTCTGCAGTAACATAATTACATCCATAAGAGGCTAAATATGGCTCCTCTTCTGGTTAATTCTGGTCTCATAATTTAGGAGCTGATACTCCCTCCACCTCTAGGGCAGATAGATTCTATACCAGTGCTAGAGGAATAAGCTTGAAGTCATTTCCTTGTAAAATCTCTCTCCTTTCTGCATGTATTTAAGTATTTGTACTGTATATCTTACTGCCATAACAGAGGTAGTCAGTGAGGAAAAGAGAAAAAATATATGGCAATAATTTACCCTGACACCTTTAACCTTATCAACCTCAGCATCCATCCTGAGCCCACAACTCTCAACCTGAGAGCACTGCAGTCAGTCTTAGAGGCAGGGAATTTCTTCAAAAAGAAGCCTCTGAAACCATGATAAGCTGTTCCAAACAAGAGCTATTTACTCATTACATCAGAAGTGTGGGACTGGTCTGCAGCCAGTATTCTTGTATCCCTCAGAAGTGTAGGGAGTAGAGTAAAGGTTTATATAGGTGCACTGGAATTTCACATAATTTCTCAACAGCCTGGAAAGCATCCAGAAGTCCCCATCCTTCCTGAGTTCCTTGATTAGCGTGTTGCTCCTCCTGTGACTCATTTTAAAGGATCTAATAAGAAACATTGCTTCTGATTATCTCTGGGTCATAGAGATTCCCTGAAAGTTGGATAAAGGTGATGCTGTAAAATTACAAGACCTGAGCTTAGCATTAAGGAGATTTGATCACTTATGTCCACCATATATATTGAGTTGAGTGCTCTTAGACAAATGGCAGAATTCTTGAGGGCCTCAGCAGGTCATGTGATTTTGAAGAGTATGGCTTAGATAAATTTTGAGAACTCTTTTAGTTCTAAATTTCTACAATTCTATGAGTAAATTGCCACATGCCTGTTGATACTTTGGATTAGACCCAAACACCAAGGCAAATGAATATCAAAGGTTAGTGCTGCTTAGCTGGGCTTCAACATTATCCAGAATTGTAGAGGCTTAGGTTTACCCACTTTGATTCCAAGAACTTCTGAAAAGAAAAGTAGCCCAGAATGAATGTAAGGCTTGCTCTTGCTATACCATCTCTAAGTGCTTTGTTTTATAATAGTCAACTTAGATTTAATAATTTCAAGGTGTTCTTTTCTGCCATCATTACAGAAAGTCAACATAAAATCTATGATTTCTATATTTACTCCTTTCAAATTCCATCATTTTAAAATTATTCTTATCGTTAGTAAAATCCTACTAAGTTTCACTAATCCAATGACAATGACACGAGATTTTTACTGCATATGTGATGGTATATTACAGATATGACACTTTGGAAGGATACAAACACTTATGAGAAAGCACTTGCCCTTAGGTAGCTTGAGTACTAGGAGAGGAGAAAAACCACAAAGAAGCAAAAATATGAACAGGAGTGAAAGAGTCAAAAATCCCAGGAAATTTTGCAGGAGAATAGAATTAGCTAAAAAGGAAAAATGTATGCTTTGGTTTTCTAATAAAATAATTTTGTGAATACTTTGTTAAAGATTATTATACTTAGAAGCAGGTTGAAATCTTTCTTTTCCCAGCGTGCAAAACTTTCTTTAAAGATAAGCGTTGCAGTGGTATTTTTAATTATTGAGGTTGGGTACTTATTTCTTTCTTACAGTCATGTGCTTCCAAAGGGATTTGGAACACGGAAGCATTTCATAGCTGTTTAGAGAAATGAGCACTTACGTCTTTATAACTACAAACATTACTTCCCAGTTCTATCTAAGTTCAGACTCTATCCTCTGTAGTATTGAAACTTCCAAGTTGTGTTACACCAGTATAATGTATGATCTGTGTGCCTGGATCTTCCAAACATTGCTGAGTCTCTAGGATACATTAAGGCAAATTTGTTTCAGCTAACTTTGTCCTGAGTAATTTTTTTCTATGTGGCTTGTGAACTACCAAATAAACATATAATTTAGGAAATACAGTTTTATAACATCCTCCTCATTCCCAAGTAATTGTAGCTCAAACACAATATAGCAATAATGTACCTATTATTGCTATCTGGCTATCAATCAGCTGATTACCTGAAGCAGCGTCTGAGCATGTTAATCATAAGCTTAAGATGACCAGAAAATGCTCATTTGGCGGGTAATCATGATGGATCCTTGCTCACCTATCAAAATCTTATACTATATCCAAGTATGTTTAAGTAGCGTTTGGTGAAGGCAAATATTTCTGTGTTGTCATGCAGAAGTTTTGAAAATAATGCTAATCTTAAATAAAGTGTAGGTGGCTTTTATTTCAGATTAAGGTTAGACTGTTTCCTTCTATTTGATGAAATAATATTAATGGCTAATATTTATGTAGTACCAACTATTTGCCAGACACTATTCTAAGTGTTTTACAGGTATTAGTTCACTTCATGTCCACAACAACACCATGTAGTAGGCATTATGATGATCACAATCCCATTTTACAGATAAAGAAGGTGAGGCATAGAGTGACTAAGTAAATAGTCCCAGATCATAAAGGTGACGGTTCAGAATTTGCACTTAGGCACCCTGACTCCTGACTCTGACATCGGTGCTCTTAATTACTGTGATATGCTTTCTCTCCACAAATCAGCCTGCACCTCAGCTCCCCTGAATTTTGAGGCCTGGAGCCACAGTCTGGGACTTGAGCAACTGTAGCCAAATCCTGCTTTTCACTTAATCACTCAACAGTAAATGAGTGAGATGGGAAGAACTAGCTTGTGGCCAGCGCTGGCTACATAATTTGCAGAACTCAGTCCAAAATGAAAACGTGGGGCCTTTTGTTCAAAAAGTAGGATTAACGATAGTAAAATATAAAGCCTTTTCCCTTCCTTTATGGACACCCTCTTGTCACGAAGTTTTTCATTAGCCATTGAATGTCGTTCTAAGTAAAGAAAAATTTAAAATTGAAATTATTAGCATGAATTTTGCCACTCATCTTTGTATTGTGCAATGTCTATTTTCAGTGCAAATAGAAGAGCTTTTAACTTTTATGTGGAATCACCAAAATTGCACGATGCTTTTTTTGTAACTTGTACTTGAATATCTTTTTTTTTTTTTTTTCTTACCAGAACAGTGGAAACTCTGCATAAAACTAACTCAATTGTTTTTATTTTACTTCTTGACACGCACTTTTTACCAACACTTTCTCCTTCTGGCTTACTGATGAGTAAGCAAGGACTGAAAAAAGAAGGGAATGTGAGTTGTCCTGTTTTTTTCCATTCTTTCTGTCTCATAATTTTCAATGTAAAGTAGTTCATTAATAACCGGAACTAGTGTTAAGAAAGGATATGATAAAGTTCCTTTGTTGTTCATGTTTCTTATAACACCATTGTTTTTCTTTCTTTTTGAAGCAATTCTGGTTCAAACAGGAAGCATAGCCTCGTGGGGTTCAGTTGTAGAAGCAACACACTTACTGTGTACTTGATTTGCATCGCTCTCAACTTTCACTTATTCTGGGTCTCCTGGAATCCAGTGCACATGGACACACAAAACAGTACATGTGAATTGGGAGGTAAGGAACAGTGCAGGCTGACATGCATTTGCTTATATCTCCTCTGCTCATGTATGTGTTCCGTTGTCCCATTGAACTTCACTTAAAAAAAAAAAAAAACACAAGTTCAAATCTGAGATTATGGAGAATTTCATGATGGCAATAGCAGAGTCCTTTTGAAGGCAGGGCCCTGCACAGGTCACATGGCTGTGAAGTAAGCCAGCTTTGGGCCATTAGATGAGATGGAAGCTGGATTGGACTGAAACCACTTTTCCAAGTCAACCCCAAACATCCCAAATATCATATTAAAGATGTAAGGGGTTTGGCCTGGGAGAGTTAGGTGTAGTCACAGGTGATCAGAACAGGCCACCATGCCTACACATAGGGGATAAGAGCGCTCGGAGCGTCTTTTGTTCTGATATTTGGTCTTTGACCTCAGTTCCTGACACAGGGCTCCTGAAACTCTTGGAATTCCCTGGGTGGTAGCAGTATCTTTTGTTCTAATGAGCCTCCTGGATGGGGGCTGGTCACCAGAGAAGCCAAGCCATGATTAAATTTGGAATTTTCAGCCCCACTCCCGTTCTCTAGAGAGGAGAGAGGGGCTGGAAATGGAGTTAATAATTGTTCATGCCTATGTGAGGAAACCACCATAAAACCCCACTAGCATGGGGTTTAGGGAGCTTCCAGGTGGGTCAACACATCTACATATTGGGAGAGTGAGGCATGCCAACTCCATGGAGACAGAAGCTCCTGTGCTCAGGACCCTCCCAGACCTCGCTCTGTCTATCTTTTCATCTGGTTGTTCATCTGTATCCTTTATCATATCCTTTAATACACTGGTAAACATAAGTAAGTGTTTCTGAGTTCAGTGAGCTGTTCAAGGAAAAAAAAGCCAAAAAACCAAAAACAGGCTACCGTGCCTACAAAGACAGTGGAGTTGGCTGGCTACTGCTATTGGGTTGGCCAAAAAGTTCGTTTGGGTTTTTCTATAACATCTTATGGAAAAACCCAAACGAACTTTTTGGCCAACCCAATGTATTGAAGTGAGGCCCTGCTGAAGAATGATGAAAGATGGCCTGCCATTTACAAATGGATAACTGCTGAGTGTGAAAACTAGAGAGCCTGGGTGGTTTTAGCATATTTAAAGGGCAGGTATAGTCAAATGGCGGAGAGAAGAATTAATTGGGAGAGTTGCTGAGATGCTTGAACCCTCAGCCAAGGCAGATCTGTGATGTGAAGCTCAGAGTCCTAGTAGGAAAAGCTAGGAGTTCTGAGAAGTGAGAGAGGGCTCTCTGGGTGTTGCTGAGGGTATTGACTCTGCAACCCTTCTGAACCCTCTAGATGTGCAGAGGTGGCCTCCCTTCCCTTCTGTAGAAAGAGCTGGCACTTCAGCTGTGCTGGAAGATGCTGCAGAAGCCTCTCCCCACAGGACAGTTCGTGCCTTGGTCAGATTCAGCCCTCACTGCCTCTCCTGGCTGCCAGGCCAATAACTACAGATTGTATTTTTAAGAGTGCTTGGTCAATGGACCAGAATGTAAACCTGAATAAGCAAGAATTTATTGACTTGGGGGCACTTTCTTGGGAAATAAGGATTAACACCCTAGCGAAGACTCTAGACATGGGGCATGTGTGCTACTGTGGTGACTTTTAGAGACCTAGAAAAACAATGGGCAACTCTCAGTAAGTTAGAAATGCCTGAGTTGGCCTGGAAGATGGTGGATGAAGGGAAAAAATATGCTTGAGAGAGGTGGGCACATTGGAGTGGATATATTACGAAAAACCACAAAACCCACCATGAGATTATGTCCCATGAGAGAGCCAAAAGAAGACATGAAAGCCACCAGTAATGTGCTGGAGAGCGATGTAGACTGGCAATGATGACCATTATCAGCCTCCATTTCAAGGTAGTAGGAGAATGAATATGGTTGGTTGGACACCTGGGTTCTAGCCCTCATTCTAAAATAATTGGGTGATTCCAGAAATATATGAAATATATGAAAGAATATCTAGGCAAATCACTTCAAAAATGTCATCTCTGAGAAGATAAGTCTTCATGGCTTCCTCAGTCCGTAAAAGTCTATGCCTACTGCTCTCAGCTCTTCACGCATTTTTTTTCAAATTGACTTATTTTCCCCAAATGTCTGAAGAGGTAGATACTATTATTCACATTTTAGAGATTAGGAGACAGAAGCTAAGAGAGTCTAGATGACTTACAATGTTTTAAAGTTGACAAGAGAGAGAATAACTTAGTATTGCAAACTATGAAGGCAAGTGGCCTATGTTTGAATCATGGCTCTGTAATTTACTAACTCTATGACCTTGGGCAGTGACCTGAGTCTTGAGACTCAGTTACTTTAACTGCAAAATGTGGTTAAGTCTAACATTTGAATTATGGATTATTTGGAACCTTACCTGTGATAATCCAGGTAAAATGCATTACTATTCCTCAGCATGTAGCATGTATTTAATAAGTATGAACTCATAATAAAATACATTTCCTTTGCTGTTAGTGTTGGACTTGTCACTTGAATCTCAAACATATATCATTTGCCTGTCTGGTCTTTCAAACCTCGTTTTTGTTTTGGAATTCTAGTTCACTGGAAGATATGACAAACTATAACTGTTTGTTTTTATTTTTAAGGAACAAATTAGTATACAAGTATGAGGAATTTTTATCACTTTCTATCAATTTTCAATATCAAAATTGACAAATCGATGCAGCCCAAATTTGAAAATGTGCAGAAAGGAAGATTACCACTAAATCACTTCATTTATTTTCTCTTTCAAAAATATAGTTTTTAAAACAGCAGGATAAAAAGGAAAATCATGTTCGAGAAAGGGCTGTTACCCTACTACATTTACTCAGTGATTGATTGCATTTTCTTCCAGGACTTGAAGAATAGAAGAGAACATGAGGGTTGATTGCATCAAAAGTGTGACATGAGTAAACGAATCAAGAAATCACATATATGTCTGCACAGAAGTCAACTAATAAATCAAAAGCATGTTCTTAGCTAAGTCACATGTTTCTTTGAAACAGCATATGGTGCAATTCTAACATACTCTGTATTCAGCTACCTAATAGGCTGTTGCTTTCAACTAGTGAAAAATCTAGCAGCACAAATGTTTATAAGGCTGGTAAAACATTTTAACTTTATTTTATGCCCTGATTAGCTTTTTTTTTTTATTTTTGAATTTTATTTTATTTATTTTTTTATACAGCAGGTTCTTATCTGATTAGCTATTACTGGCCTGATGATTACATTATAAAACCTAAAATCATAAATGGAGAAAATAACCTGTTGGCAAGAGTGAACCCTAATTGTTACAACATCCTATATTATGTGTTCATAGTTTCTTTTTAGCAGTTACTTTGATACAAAATTTAACAAGTTTTCTTTCATCCCATATTCAGTCTGTATTTTTAAAAAAATTGTGGATTTAAATTTCTGCATCAGTTTTAGAGTTGAGAGTCATAAAATTAACATATGTCATAATCATTTTAACCAAATCAAATCCTCATGAGAGTATCATGTCCTAATCAGGAAAGAATAAAGATTATAACCTTTAAAAATGTTAATATGACTGTATCTTACTACAAAAAAGTAAGTCAATCCCATTATAATTGAAGAAAACTAGTTCACATGGATTTTTAAACTTTCAATCCTAAAAAGTCCCTGACTGTGTGAAGGTTGCTGTGGGTGTATATAACTTTGTAGCAAAGGAGAAACTTGTTAGACTATAATTAATTGACAAGTGTAGGAGGAATTTGTCTCAGTCGATCATTATTCTATTTTTCACAATTATATTTAATTGCCATTGTATTGTAATGTCAGTGTTAGTCAGTGTCAAATCTGAAAACTATATTCTATCCCCATCCATCCCTTGACCAAAAAATGCAGCCACGCATGTTTGTTGGTTACCAATACCAAGGAAGGACAGTCTTCCAGAGGAAATTATCGAGCACTGTATTTTATCAGATTTAAAAGGAAAGGAGGGCCAGAGGATATTAGTGAAAACTTGGGGAATAGAAAACTGAAAAAGAAGTCACTGGTTTCATTTTCTAACCAGTAATCAGCAAGTTATTCTGAATGAAAACCAAAGTCTCTCATTTCCAGGGACCACACTCAGCAGCATCCAAGGAGTTCATGAGAAGGAATAGTGGACTCCTTCATACATGTGGAGATACTTAAGTGCTCTGAGAGGGCCCTGGAGCTACTTTGCCAGGATTCTGAGATCCAGGTTCTCTTGCTTATTTCTTCCTTTCATTAAGTCTCATTATTTTCCAAGGCCACTAATTCTGTATGTAGTGTCTGTTCACAGCACTTAATATTTCATAAGAGCCTGGTGCTATCAGTAACAGCCAGACAAATAATGGAAAAGCTATGCTACAAAGCCAAGTGGTCAAATGTGAGGGAAATAGCTATATGGTGCAGAAGTACAATGGCTGTTTCAGTTGTGTGATTTTTTCCCCCATCTGGCTCCCAAGTAAAATAATTGAAGAAAATAAAAAAGGAAATGGCACTAGTGAAATGTTCCCTCCCTGATAGACACTTGGCACACACTGTCTTCATCATTTTTCCACTGGTCCAGGCCCAAGACCAATTCTGTTCGTAACTGAGAAATATTAACGAGCCTTGAGACAGTAACTTGCTGACTCAGTGTCAAGCCATCCCATATGGAAGACCTTGCCCCTTGCTTGTGCCCCAGTTGCAGTAAGGGGTGTTGTCAAGCCTTTGAACAAACAATGTGACCTTTCCCTGTCTCCTCCCTGCTTAATTTCTCTATGACTTGTTCTTCTCCCTGAATCTTGCCCAATTCTACCTAATACCAGACTTCTGGATGCCTTTGCATCCTTTCCCATTTGCTTACTTATTCAGACTTCTTATTGCCTGCATGTGCTTCCCACTAATAATTATGTCCCACCTTTAGCTGCTGGGATCTTCCTGCCTTGAATTGCCTGATTGCTTAGATTTCTCTATTTGCCATAATTCCCTAACATGCCAAGTGTGGAATCAGAATTATTCCCTTTTGATACTTTGGGATCTATCTTTAGTTGCCTCCTCTTTTCATTCAGGATTTTTCAGCCTGGTTTTACTGTCTGATCTTCCCTGTGTGCTATGGTTCTTTGATTATGGGAAAGAGGAAGAAAAATGTGGGCAGAGGGCCTGGAAACATGGCAGCAGTGAGAAATCTGAACTTCAGAGTTGTCTCTGCTTTGGAGCTGTCCTGGATAGATTCTTCCATCCTTTGTTGCTTTCTAACTGTAAGGAGAAGGGATTTGTGAAGTCTTGATTAATTTGAAGCTAGTGTGTGTGACAGCTCACAGATAGTGATTTCGACAGCTATTTTGAGTCTATCCACATGTCAGTAGCTGTAATTGCAAGCTTCTTTTCTTGTTAATTCCTGGAGTTGCCTCTCTTCTTCCCCTGCTGTGAAATTTTGTCCCTCTCCAAAACAGAACACATTTTTTTTTTCCTGATGCACAGAGTACACTCATTAATTTCTCACTTAGTGATGATTCATTAATCATGGAAGGGCATGTGAGCTGCAGTTAAAACAACTCCTTTAATTTAATTTAACAAACATTTATTGAGTGTTTAATGTGCAGAGCAAAGCGCTAAGCACAAGACCCAAAGAGACCCAGTTTGGATGATATGTAAATTATTTTTTCATCAGGATAAGTGTTTAATAAACTTTTCTGAATCAAATCTAATTGGTATAGACTTTATTGTGGTTTTATGTTTAGATAAAAGTTTTAACATAAACTTTAGTTATAAACATAAAGAAATGTACTTGGATTGTTTCTGTAGAGAATCAATAAGTTTTATTTAGATAACTTACCTACAGTTCATATTTTCATGAAAACAGTGCCAAGTCAAAAATTAAACCCTGCAAAATACCACAGCTTACACTTTCCTTTTGTACACTCTTTCTTCTCTGTTGATACCATGATGTAGGAATAATACAGAGATAGAATAGGGAAATGGTTAGAAAAGGAGTGATCTTTGAGCAAAATTAGGATATAGTGGGAAATAGTCATTTTAACTTAATTATATCTTATATAATTTAATTATAGTGTAGAATCAGGAATGATAGACAGATAAGACCTAAGGATCAAGTTCATTTCAATCATTTTACAGGTAACGAGTCTCAGACCAAGGGAGAAGACATGATTTGCCCAAGATTGCCTAACTAGTTGGAATTAGAAACCAGCTCTTTTGATCCAAGCCTGAAGTATTAGTGATGACTCTCTGAATGGTGAGAACCAAAAAACAATTCAAACTAACTTGGAAAGTTGTTGGTCATGCCTTTGAGAAGTGAGTGGATTGCAGTTATGGCTTGATCTAAGGGTACCAACTGTTTTAGTTTCATTCAATTCTCTTGCCACTTTCTCCATCTCCAGAATCAGCTTCCATCTTTGGTGGCCTCAGTTCCTCCTAGTGGTGACAGGCTTTATCCATGCTGCTGGTAAAGATGTTCTTAAGTAGCCACAGAATCATGTGTTCCTCGCTTACTGACTTAATGGAAAACATGAAATGAAACTCATTCCTATCATTTGAACATCCGTCAGTATGCTGATTGCCTCTGCTTGGATCACATGGGCACCACCATGAAAGTCACCAATGCCCAAAACATGAGGGATCATGATTGGCCAGACATGGCTCACATGTCGACTCTCTTTGGCCAGAGAAACCCATCTGCTACTAAGGGCAATGTTGGGAGAATGTACTGGACAGACAAAAACGATGGCTTCATAGCTCACTACATTAGAAAAAAACTTAGAAGGTTTAAAATGACTCAAGTAAATAAAAGAAAACAGATATTGTTGAAACCTAATTTTGTACTTTTGGAATATTGAAAAAAAGTTGGAGATATTGATTAAGCTATTGTTTGCTCTATTAGGTCTTATTGCAAATAATGAATAATTGTTATCAGCATAGTTCACTCTCCTTTTAAGCCTCCCTCATGCCCCCCATGATCCAAACCTATCCACTAATAATTAGTAAACCTCACCTTTACATCCTCTCTTTATCCCTCTTATTTTCAACTGTAAAACTCCAGGTAAGCATCAGAGAAAATTCTTATTAAAAAAACATTTAGGGGTTCTTATTGTTCATATTCTTTCAATTCTTTGATATTGCTTATGCTTATTACATTATACTAATGAGTTAATGAAGAATGAGTAATTTGCTTAGAACATTGCTACACACAGAGAAAGTGCTATAAGATTTTTTTTTAAAGACAAATTAAAGCTTTTTGAAAGTTTATCCTTCTGAATATAATTATTTCTGTGCCTGTGCATTATCAAATTCAGTCCTTGTAGTTCAGTGTGTTCAGACTCATACAATGCACATATTCATTGAACACTTAGGAAGTTCTTTCTAGAACGAGTTAGCCAATAAATGAGTATATATAAACATAAACCCATACACACATTCATAAACAAATACCTGACTTTGGGGCAAAGGGAGTTAACAACACTCAATCACTTCTAGACTTTACTGTTAATCTGTAATTCTGTCTCTGTGAGGTAGATGTTATTCCTATCTAAATGATTAAGTAATTAGCCCACTATAATATTAAGAGTAGCAGATTTGTCAGATCGAATGGGTTTTAGTTCCAGCTCTGCTTCTTCCTAGTTTACTTACCTTTGCTAAGTCTTAGTTTCCTCATCAGAAAAATGATAATAATAGGATCTAAACGTGCTTGGCAAAAACAAACAATTGGGTTTGTCTGATTCAAGTTTTTCTGAGGAAAAGTTAAAGAATTTAACTAGTAAATAATTTCTGTGTTAAAAATCAAAAGAAACATAGATAAACTATGGCTTCCCAGTTCCCTTTTACCTCGGTTCCTCCCATTAAGTTGGGTGTTCTAAACTAGATCTTAGACTTTCATTCAATTCCTTGAGCTCCTTATTTCCAGTTACTTTCACTCCTGCCTCATCGTGGTCATCCCACGCCTCAGAAATTCTCTGAGCCTGGAAGAATTTTGAATTCCTCTACCTCTGAAAGACTACCTAATAATATCTCATTCTCACCACCGTCTCTCAGTTTACTAACTCACTCATTGAGAACTCCGGGTCTAGAAATCTCTTCACTCTCCCTATTAGCTTCCTTCTCTACCGCCTACGCTTTAGGCTTATTTTCTCTGAGAGTAGACACCGTCAATATCCCCAATTCTCTTCTCCTATTATCTGTTACTCTCTGTGCGCCGTGACCTTCAATCTCTCTCCATCTCCCCAAACTCTATACTCCAGCAGAACTAAAAGTACTGGAAGTTCCTTGAATGTGCCCTGCTGTTATGGGTTTTTGTTCCTTTGCTTGTGCCACTCTCTACTTGAAATACCTGTCATACAAAGATACATTTAATTTTAAAGTCTTTCTGGGAAAAATCTCTATGAAGACTTTCATGATCACCCATCTAGGTTAAATCTATTACTCACCCATTTGGTGCCCCACAGTGTTCTGTGTCCATTACAGCAAGGCACATGTTCTATTCATTTCCACTTATTTGATTTTTATATCCACCTTCCATGGCTGCTTAATTTCTATATGCTCAGCATCATTGTAGTGCCTCACATGTAGTAGGTTATTAATAAGTATTTATTGGATTAATTTATTAAATGTCTTAAGCAAGGGGAAATACTGTCTCCCTGGAAAAATTAAAGTTTTTATTTTTCTAATACTAAGGCACATACAACTCTACCCACCTTTCTCTGCAGCTACTTGGAAGTACAGGGTCAAGCGTGAGAAATCAGCTTTGTTAACCCTCATTTTTGGAGTATTTGAATTCTTTCTTTTACTTTATGTATTCAAAACTTTAGATTATGTGATCTAAAAAAGTAAGGTGTGTGTATGTGTGTGTGTGTGTGTGTAGAAAGATGAGTAAGTATTTACTCATCTTGTTGATAATTTCAACAAATAGTATTTCAGAAAATAACAATATCTTCCTTGACACGTTTTGATACTTATAGGTGCACCAAATTATCAAAGTTTTTCAACATGTAAAATAAATAAGTTGAACATTTCACACGAAGAAAATTTTCACATGAAGAAAATCGTATTCCAGCACTGAGAGTAAATCTCTCCCTTTTTGAAATTTATAATTATATTCAGTGCATAGAAAGATGAATATCTTGAATAAATCTAACATTTAAATCTGTAAATTTTAAATAATTTTCTTGACACAAACATTATCTATGGCTCCTGAAAATACCTAGTCAAACATTTAGATCAAATACATAAATGGTATTGTGCTAAACACTGAAGTCTAAGGTCTGTGGTCTAGATTTTTGAGAAATTTAGGGAAAAACATTGAGATATACAAATTCATTATCATATAGAAGAAGAATAACTAGAAAAATACAAGCCAAACCACTTACATAAGTCCTCAAGTTTGGTAAATTGATTTTCACACCAAAGACTTAGCTAATTTTGTCAAATATTGGAATGTGTTTCAAAGTTGTATAAACAATAATGCAACAGATAAATGGTGTAATCTATTGTAATTAAGATATGTATCATTGTGGTAGAATTTGCAACCAGTATCTTTAATAACATATGTGCACATGTAACTTGGGGGAACTCTTGGAATGAGTGAATTCATGGTTTATTATACAGTTGATTTATCAAACAGAACATAATTCATACTTGTTGATATTGTTATGTTTTGTATAATTATCAGAGATATGCTGGTATATGTTTAATAACTATTCTCTGGGGGGAAGAAAGTCCTGATTTGCAATGTTTGCCTATTGCCATGGTGTAAATTCTCCTACCACAGCCAATTTAAAGCTACCACTGTGAGGTTACCTAACACAGTTAGGAAGAAAAGCACACGTTTGGCTCTTGTGAACTCTACAAGCCAGCTCTAGCACACCACTGCCAAACTCTTATGCTTCTGTAGATTTTCAGTAGAAGCCCACTGTTTTGATGCAGCTACATCTGTAATTAAATGATAAAAGAAGCCATACATGTGAGGCAGATTACTTCGAAGAGCTGTACTCAAGGATCCCTTTATTTCTCTGAATTCCCTCAAACAATTAAAGGCAACGGAATTCAAGTTGTGCTTTTGTTTATTTCTAATTAAGCCTGGGATGATAATTTTCTAAGAATTGTATTGAAATTTTCAAATCCAGGAAAGCTTTACCCATCCATTCTGTTATACGGGCTGCTTGAACATTGCTCTTAAATTGGGGCCCATAGGTCTCAGAAAATGAGAAACTATCAGCTTCCCAGCAGGTTCTGTTTGAATGTACATCTATAATTGATGAGATGTATTCACATGTTAGCGTTTGCTTTTTTTTCTTCAGCTTTTGAAACTTTTCCAGATGCCATTATGAGTTAGTTCCTAAAGATTAGGTCTCTGAAGAGATGCACAAAGGCTTTGCTTAGAAAGGATATGACATTTCTTCATCTGTAAGTTGGAGACAGCATTATATTATGGAGGAAAACAACTTAGATTTTTATGGTCACTGTCTATTGTATAGAAAAAAAAACCCTGCTTAAATAAGAAATATTTTAGGTAATATAAGTAAAACTTGTGCAAGGTTAGTAGTTACTGAAACTAAAGCTTGTTTGAATGTTTGTTTTTAATATTCAGATGGTTGCAGCTTTATCTTTTACATATATTTAGTGTCTTTGGGATTTTTCAGAGTGATGTACAAGCAAAGGTATGAGCGTGAAAAACGTTTGAATCAAATAAAACCAAATGTCTTTCTGAGCGTTGAAGTTTATACATTTTTATTGTATTTTTATGAGTTTTCTAGAGGGGATTATCTTCCAGAACACCCTAGTTTCATCAATCCTGAAAATATTTCTGCAATAATAACCTTACTCTTCAGGTTTCTTTAGACCTGTTTGCCAAATTGTGTACCAGAGCACACAAGTACCCTGATGGTCCTTGCAAGAAAAGGGGAGATTATACAGTCAAGTATGAAAATGGTTATATACACTGGCCCCTATTAAAGAGTCAAGATGCACATAAGAATATTAAAGACTCTGAGAAGTCCTGCAGAAAAAGAAATTGTTAATATTTGCTTTAAAGCATCTCCCAGTAATATTGGCCCTGGACTCTCTTTTTATGTTATCCTATTAACATCCATGAAGCATACTTTTGGGAATATCTTCTTTACAAAATCTTTTAGAAAAAATATTGAATTTATACTTTTCTTGTCAATATTATACAACACACAGCTAACTTAAAATTCAGAAACAAGTTTCTACGTTTTCTAAAAATTGAAAATAACAAAAATTGACTCAAGAGATATAGATATACTAAACAAAACAATGATCATGGAAGGAACTCATTACATTGTTAAATTAGGGTCTTGGCTGTAAAAATACCAAAGAATTTCATGGATGAATATTTTCAAACCTTCAAAGAACAGGTAATTCCTACGCAATTTAAATTGTTTCAGGCATAGAAAATAAAGGATTCCAATTCGTAAAAAAAACCCCAAACTACTAGGACACTGACTCCAAAATCTGACAAAGACACCACAGAAAAGAAAATGATAAATCATCTCACTTATGAATATTAATGAAAGACAGTAAATAAAATCCAGAGAATAAAATGCAGCGCTACATTAAAAGAATAATATGTCATGACCAAGTGGGGTTTATTTCAGGAATGCAAGACTGTTTAGCAATATGAAATCTCCTAGTACAACTGACTACAGGTCAAAGAAGAAAAACCCTTCATAAAATAGGAAGAGAAGAATACTTGTTTAAATAAAATGATATGCATATCTCAAACCAGTTTCTAGCATTGTTCTTGGTGATGAAACACTTTCAAGCACACCCCCTGAAGTCAGAAATAAGTCAGGTGTGTGTTGTTTTCCCATTATTATTTACTATTTTTCTGAAAATGTTATAGACAGTGAAATTAGACAAAAGGATGAAATAATGATGATAAACATTGGAAAAGAAGGGGCAAGATTATCACTATTTACAGATAACATGATTATATATTTGAAAAACTCAAGAGAATCAATAAGAAAAAGTACTATTAGAAAGACTAGAGGAATCCAATAATGTGGTCACAAAATATATACAGTGGCTTTGGTGAAACAACAAACGAGAAAATGATATAGGGAAAATATTCCAATTATAATTGCAAACAATAAAAAAAGTAGTAACAAGCCAAATACCTCAGAATAAGTGTAACAAGAAATATATAGTTGCTAAATGAAGAATGAGATTTGAATAAATGGATACATACACCTTTTTTTTCTGGATAAAAATATGCAATATTAAAACTATGAAAAAATTCTTATTCACATATATAGCCATTGTAATTCTAATTAAAATCCCAGCAGAGTAACTCTGAAATTCACCTAGAATAATAAATATGTAAGACTAGGCAATATATTTCAGTATTTTTCAAGTTTCTGCCATGAATAATATGATGTAAAATAACATTAGCCAAGTAACAGAATATTCCTAAGATTTCACTGGCTTAATATAATAGAAATGTATATGTCGTTTAAGTCACAGTCGGTGAGGGTTTGCCTTGCTAGATGTGCCTCTTTGTGATTGTTCAAGGATCCAGGCTTTTGTTATCTTGTGGCTCCACCTTTGTTTAAGTCCTCCGAGTTCTACCCGTTAGAGTTGCTTCTTAATGTCTTTGCCCATAAACACATATCACTCCCAGGCCAGATCTTAGACACACAGTCTTAACCTTTTGTGGAGCTAGGAAATGAGATCTAGCTGTGTACACTGGAAGATAATAAAACGTATTTTGACAAAACAGAGCAATCTGGCAACACTTTTATAATCAGAAACCAAAAAGCAGATTCTAAAATACATAATATGCATCAACTGTATCTGTCTTAAATATCGACAATCCAATTAACTAAGGGTATCAGTCCTTTTTAAAATACAGACTTCCCCTCTTAGGTTGAATAATACTATCTTGCAAAAAGAAACTAATTGTTTGTAGCCTTATGGTGTGTAGAAACATGCCTTAGCATTTGTGCACAGCTGCGCTAGTTGGAGGCGCTAAGTGGGTAGATTTTCTAGTAGTTCTCAGTGCTTTCAAACTTCGCTGAAATTTGTGTGGCCTTGCTGCTTTCTCCTACATCTGGAACATAGAATGAACAAAGCACATGGAACTCAATCTGGCAAATGTGTGGTACTGACGACATCTTGAGAACATGGGTGTCTTTCAACAATTATTACAGTCTGTGAACACTGATTTTATGTTGTATGAGCTATGAGCTTGGGAAATTATATGAGGATGTTTCCTAAACATATATTCCAAGTGTAGCCACTTCATAGTATTTTTGTGAGAATCAATTGCAATCATGTGTGCAAAATTACTGTTTTGCATAAGAAATGTACAATTTGGTAGATCTTTTAGATCTTTATTCTTTCCTCAAGTATAAATTGAGCACTTACAGCACCCAGACACAGTTCAAGGTGCTGGGCATGGTGCCGTTCATGAAAAGGGACACACTTCCTGCTTTCAAAGAGTTTCCGTTTGGGGGTGGATGGCATACAGGGGACATAAATGAATATATAAACAAGTAGAAAAGATAATTTCAAATAGTGATAAGTATTATGAGTAACATTAGACAGCCTACTACTCTAGAGACTGGAGGGGAGCAGGGGCTGACATAGAGCTAGGTAGGCGTGGTATGTTCCAGAAGGCAGAGCTTGCGATGATACCTGTATCATGAGAGGGGCAAGTTTAACAAAAAACTCTCAATAAATATTTGCTGAATGAATGTGTTTACTTATTTATTTTTGATTCATCTTTAAATTCATTTTACATCATGAGGTAAAAGGTAAAATCTTTTCAACAGCTGAAGTAACTCTAAATAAGCATACAAATGATTTTCCTGATCTAAATGAAGTTATATGTTTGGACATCAGGCAGAATGACAGCTCAATCTGTCAGCTTTTTAAATGAACTAGAACTTTTAAAAAGAAATAGAATTTTGTAATGAATGCAGCACTTAAAATTAGCCACAAATGTAAATGTTATGGCTTCTACTTCTGGCTACTCTCCCCGGGTCTCTGCTTTCACGCTCACCCTGCTCTCTTCCTTTACAACACGGTTAGTGTCATCATTCTTGGTGACTTTATCCATGTAGCTCCTCCATCCTAGCAATTAAACAACTATACTTGTTTTCTCATCTATAAATTTGGACTCATAATTCCTTCCTAGTCACTCAGAGGACTGATGTAAGAATCAATTGTCATGATTTATGTGAAAATACTATGTTATAAAGCATTATTTTATATTTTTCTAGGCTTGTAGACCATTCTAATGCACCAGTGCTGTAATTTATTAAATGAGTCTGTTGCTGACTTTCTCCACTGTTTCCTTCATAGGAAAAGAAAAACGTACTTCTGGTTAATTAAATGCATATCTAAACTTTAAATAAAAACCATTTCCTAGGCTGGGCTTCAAGATGGTGGAGGAGTAAGACGTGGAGATCACCTTCCTCCCCACAAATACGTCAGAAATACACGTACATGTGGAACAACTCCTACAGAACACCTACTGAATGCTGGCTGAAGACTTCAGACTTCCCAAAAAATATGTATGTTTTTTTCCTTTTTCTCTTTTTGTGAGTGATCATGTGTATGCTTCTTTGTGTGATTTTGTCTATATAGCTTTGCTTTTACCGTTTGTCCTAGGGTTCTGTCTATCCGTTTTTTTTTTGTTTGTTTGTTTTTTTAGTATAGTTTTTAATGCTTGTTATCATTGGTGAATTCCTTTTTTGGTTTGGTTGCTCTCTTCTTTCCTTTCTTTTTCCTTTTTTTATTACTTATAATTTTTTTTTACTTTTTAATAATTATTTTTTATTTTAATAACTATTTTATTTTCTTTTTCTCTTTCTTTCTTTCTCTCTTTGTTTCTCTCTCTCTTTCTCTCTCTCTCTTTCTTTCCTTCTCTCTTTCTTTCTTTCTTTCTTTCTTCTTTTCTTTCTTTCTTTTTCCTTTTTCTTCTGAGCCGTGTGGCTGACAGGGTCTTGGTGCTCTGGCCGGGTGTCAGACCAGTGCCTCGGAGGTGGGAGAGCCGAGTTCAGGACATTGGTCCACCAGAGACCTCCCAGCTCCACATAATATCAAACGGTGAAAGCTCTCCCAGAGATCTCCATCTCAACGCTAAGACGCAGCTCCACTCAATGACCACCAAGCTACAGTGCAGGAAACCCTATGCCAAACAAATAGCAAGAAAGGAACACAAACCCACCCATTAGCAGAGAGGCTGCTTAAAATCACAATAAGGTCACAGACACCACAAAACACACCGCCAGACGCAGTCCTGTCCACCAGAAAAACAAGTTCGAGCTTCATCCACCAGAACACAGGCACTAGTCCCCTCCACCAGGAAGCCTACACAACCTGCTGAACCAACCTGAGCCACTGGGGGCAGACACCAAAAACAATGGGAGCTATGAACCTGCAGCCTGCGAAAAGGAGACCCCAAACAGAGTAAGTGGAGCAAAATCAGAAGACAGAGAAACACACAGCACATGAAGGAGCAAGGTAAAAACACACCAGACCAAACAAATGAAGAGGAAATAGGCAGTCTACCTAAAAAAGAATTCAGAATAATGATAGTAAAGATGATCCAAAATCTTGGAAATAGAATGGAGAAAATAAAAGAAATGTTTAACAAGGACCTAGAAGAACTAAAGAGCAAACAAACAATGATGAACAACACAATAAATGAAATTAAAAATTCTCCAGAAGGAATCAGTAGCAGAATAACTGAGGCAGAAGAACGTATAAGTGACCTGGAAGATAAAATAGTGGAAATAACTACTGCAGAGCAGAATAAAGAAAAAAGAATGAAAAGACTTGAGGCAGTCTTAGAGACTTCTGGGACAACGTTAAATGCACTAACATTCAAATTATAGGGGTCCCAGAAGAAGAAGAGAAAAAGAAAGGGACTGAGAAAATATTTGAAGAGATTATAGTTGAAAACTTCCCTAATATGGGAAAGGAAATAGTAAGTCAAGTCCAGGCAACACAGAGAGTCCCATAAAGGATAAATCCAAGGAGAAATATGCCAAAACACATATTAATCAAACTATCAAAAATTAAATACAAAGAAAAAATATTAAAAGCAGCAAGGGAAAAACAACAAATAACATACAAGGGAATCCCCATAAGGTTAACCGCTGATCTTTCAGCAGAAACTCTGTAAGCCAGAAGGGAGTGGCAGGGCATATTTAAAGTGATGAAAGGGAAAAACCTACAACCAAGATTACCCTACCCGGAAAGGATCTCATTCAGATTTGACAGAGAAATTAAAACCTTTACAGACAAGCAAAAGCTAGGAGAATTCAGCACCACCAAACCAGCTTTACAACAAATGCTAAAGGAACTTCTCTAGGCAGGAAACAAAAGAAAAGGAAAAGACCTACAATAACAAACCCAAAACAATTAAGAAAATGGTAATAGGAACTTACATATCGATAATTACCTTAAATGTAAATGGATTAAATGCCCCAACCAAAAGACATAGACTGGCTGAATGGATACAAAAACAAGACCCATATATATGCTGTCTACAAGAGACCCACTTCAGACCTAGGGACACATACAGACTGAAAGTGAGGGGATGGAAAAAGATATTGCATGCAAATGGAAATCAAAAGAAAGCTGGCTTAGCAATTCTTATATCAGACAAAATAGACTTTAAAATAAAGACTATTACAAGAGACAAAGAAAGACCCTACATAATGATCAAGGGATCCATCCAAGAAAAAGATATAACAATAGTAAATATTTAGGCACCCAACATAGGAGCACCTCAATACATAAGGCAAATGCTAACAGCCATAAAAGGGGAAATTGAGAGTAACACAATCATAGTAGGGGACTTTAACACCCCACTTTCACCAATGGACAGATCATCCAAAATGAAAATAAATAAGGCAACACAAGCTTTAAATGACACATTAAACAAGATGTACTGAATTGATATTTATAGGACATTCCATCCAAAAACAACAGAATATACTTTCCTCTCAAGTGCTCATGGAACATTCTCTAGGAAAGATCATATCTTGGGTCACAAATCAAGCCTTGGTAAATTTAAGAAATTTGAAATTGTATCAAGTATTTTTCCGACCACAATGCTATGAGACTAGATTAATTAATTACAGGAAAAATTCTGTAAAAAATACAAACACATGGAGGCTAAACAATACACTAATTAATAACCAAGAGATCACTGAAGAAATCAAAAAATACCTAGAAACAAATGACAATGAAAACACGACAACCCAAAACCTCTGGGATACAAGAAAAGCAGTTCTAAGAGAGAAGTTTATAGCAATACAATCCTACCTCAAGAAACAAGAAACATCTCAAATAAACAACCTACCCTTACACCTAAAGCAATTAGAGAAAGAAGAACAAAAACACACCAAAGTTAGCAGAAGGAAAGAAATCATAAAGATCAGACCAGAAATAAATGAAAAAGAAATGAAGGAAACAATAGCAAAATCAATAAAACTAAAAGCTGGTTCTTTGAGAAGGTAAACAAAACTGATAAACCATTAGCCAGACTCATCAAGAAAAAAAGGGAGTAGACTCAATCAATAGAATTGAAATGATAAAGGAGAAGTAACAACTGACACTGCAGAAATACAAGGATCATGAGAGATTACTACAAGCAACTATATGCCAATAAAATGGACATCCTGGAAGAAATGGACAAATTCCTTGAAAAGCACAACCTTCCGAGACTGAACCAGGAAGAAATAGAAAATATAAACAGACCAATCATAAACACTGAAATTGAAACTGTGATTAAACATTTTCCAACAAACGAAAGCCCAGGCCCATTTGGCTTCATGGGCGAATTCTATCAAACATTTAGAGAAGAGCTAACACCTATCCTCAAGCTCTTCCAAAATTTAACAGAGGGAGGAACACTCCCAAATTCATTCTATGAGACCACCATCGCCCTGATACCACAACCAGACAAAGATGACACAAAGAAAGAAAACTATAGGTCAACATTACTGATGAACATAGATGCAAAAATCCTCAACAAAATACTAGTAAACAGAATACAACAGCACATTAAAAGGATCATACACCATGATCAATTGCGGTTTATCCAAGGAATGCAAGAATTCTTCAATATATGCAAATCAATCAATGTGATACACCATATTAACAAATTGAAGGAGAAAAACCATATGATCATCTCAATAGATGCAGAAAAAACCTTTGACAAAATAAACACCCATTTATGATAAAAACACTCCAGAAAGTAGGCATAGAGAGAACTTACCTCAACTTAATAAAGGCCATATATGACAAACCGACAGGCAACATCTTTCTCAATGGTGAAAAACTGAAACCATTTCCACTAAGATCAGGAACAAGACAAGGTTGTCCACTCTTACCACTATTATCCAACATAGTTTTGGAAGTCCTAGCCACAGCAATTAGAGAAGAAAAAGAAATAAAAGGAATCCAAATCGGAAAAGAAGAAGTAAAGCCGTCACTGTTTGCAGATGTCACGATACTATACGTAGAGAATCCTAAAGATGCTACCAGAAAACTACTAGAGCTAATCAACGAATTTAGTAAAGTAGCAGGATACAAAATAAATGCACAGAAATCTCTTGCATTCCTATACACTAATGATGAAAAATCTGAAAGAGAAATTAAGGAAACACTCCCATTTACCATTGCAACTAAAAGAATAAAATACCTAGGAATAAACCTACCTAAAGAGACAAGAGACCTGTATGCAGAAAACTATAAGACACTGATAAAAGAAATTAAAGATGATACAAACAGATGGACAGATATACCATGTTCTTGGATTGGAAGAATCAGCATTGTGAAAATGACTATACTACTCAAAACAGTCTACAGAGTCAGTGCAATCCCTTTCAAACTACCACTGGCATTTTTTTTTTTTTTTATTTATTTATTTATTTATTTATTTATTTATTTATTTATTTATTTATGGCTGTGTTGGGTCTTCGTTTCTGTGTGAGGGCTTTCTCTAGTTGCGGCAAGTGGGGGCCACTCTTCATCGCGGTGCACGGGCCTCTCACTATCGTGGCCTCTCCCGTTGCGGAGCACAGGCTCCAGACGCGCAGGCTCAGCAATTGTGGCTCACGGGCTTAGTCGCTCCGCGGCATGTGGGATCTTCCCAGACCAGGGCTCGAACCCGTGTCCCCTGCATTGGCAGGCAGATTCTCAACCACTGCGCCACCAGGGAAGCCCTACCACTGGCATTTTTCACAGAACTAGAAAAAAAAGTTCACAATTTGTATGGAAACACAAAAGACCCCAAATAGCCAAATCAATCTTGAGAAATAAAAACCGAGCTGGAGGAATCAGGCTCCCTGACTTCAGGCTATACTACAAAGCTACAGTAATCAAGACAGCATGATACTGGCACAAAAACTGAAATAGAGATCAACGGAATAGGATGGAAAACCCAGAGATAAACCCACGCACATATGGTCACCTTATATTTGATCAAGGAGGCAAGAATATACAATGGAGAAGAGACAGCCCCTTCAATAAGTGGTGCTGGGAAAACTGGGCAGCTACATGTAAAAAACCGAAATTAGAACACTCCCTAACACCCTACACAAAACTAAACTCAAAATGGATAAAAGACCTAAATGTAAGGCCAGACACTATTAAACTCTTAGAGGAAACAATAGGCAGAACACTCTATGACATAAATCACAGCAAGATCATTTTTAACCCACCTCCTAGAGAAATGGAAATAAAAACAAAATAAACAAATGGGACCTAATGAAAGTTAAAAAAGTTTTGCACAGCAAAGGAAACCATAAACTGACAAAAAGACAACTCTCAGAACAGGAGAAAATATTTGCAAATGAAGCAACTGACAAAGGATTAACCTCCAAAATGTACAAGCAGCTCATGCAACTCAATATCAAAAAACAAACAACCATATCCAAAAATGGGCAGAAGACCTAAATAGACATTTTTCTCAAGAAGATATACAGACTGCCAACAAACACATGAAAGTATGCTCAACATCACTAATCATTAGAGAAATGCAAATCAAAACTACAGTGAGGTATCACCTCACACCAGTCAGAATGGCCATCATCAAAAAATCTACAAACAATAAATGCTGGAGAGAGTGTGGAGTAAAGGGAACCCTCTTGCACTGTTGGTGGGAATGTGAATTGATACAGCCACTATGGAGAACAGTATGGAGGTTCCTTAAATAACTAAAAATAGAACAGCCATACGACCCTGCAATCCCACTACTGGGCATATACCCTGAGAAAACCATAATTGAAAAAGAGTCATGTACCACGGTGTTCATTGCAGCTCTATTTACAATAACCAGGACATGGAAGCAATGTAAGTGTCCATCGACACATGAGTGGATAAAGAAGATGTGGCACATATATACAGTGGAATATTACTCAGCCATAAAAAAGAAAGGAAATTGAGTTATTTGTAATGAGGTGGATGGACCTACAGTCTGTGATACAGAGTGAAGTAAGTCAGAAAGAGAAAAACAATTACCATATGCTAACACATATATATGGAATCAAAAAAAAAATGGCTATGAAGAACTTAGGGGCAGGACGGGAATAAAGACGCAGACGTAGAGAATATATTTGAAGACATGGGGAGGGGGAAGGGTAAGCTGGGATGAAGTGGGAGAGTGGCATGGACTTATATATACTACCAAATGTAAAATTGATAGCTAGTGGGAAGCAGCCGTATTGCACAGGGAGATCAGCTTGGTGCTTTGTGACCACCTAGAGGTGTGAGATAGGGAGGGTGGGAGGGAGACACAAGAGGGAAGATATATGGGTATATATGTATATGCATAGCTGATTCACTTTGTTATAAAGCAGAAACTAACACACCATTTTAAAGCAATTATACTCCAATAAAGATGTTAAAAAAAATATTTCTTAGCACTGCTTTAAAACGTAGTGTGTAAGTGAATACGAATGATAATTCTTGGATTTTTGTCTCCTCAGTTGATTGTCATCTCTGTGTTTTCATGGAAGTGTTTTTGGAAATTTTGTTGATTATCATCCACTTCATGAATATGAATTCTTGGGGTTGAAAAGATCACAAAGTAAATAAAAACAAATAGAAAAATAACAGAGCCTATCTTTTTGTTAAGAATTCTCCGATAGGAGGGGATAAGCTGATCAAAGAGCGCCCTGAAATATTGTTCCATAAATAGCTTACATAACTTGATTTTAGAGATAGAGCATTCTAGAAGCTGAGTGACAAGGATCTTGGCTATCTTCAATATGCCTTTTAAATGTTATAGGTTTAGAGTTTAATATACTGTACAGGGCAATTTAGTCAGGTAACATGAATTTACTTTTGGTAAAGTGTTTTTGGCAGAGTTAATGGCAACTTTGTTAGGAAAAACTAGGTAATTTCTCAATTCCACTCCCAATTATACCAGAAATAGCTGTGATTTTCCACCAAAAGCTTTTTAAAGAACAATTGGTGAAAGATTCTAGCACGGATGGAGAACTCTTACCCAAAATTAAGCCCTATATCATACATTAATATGGATTTTTTTAACCAAGACTCCTTATTTCCTGGGAAATGGGGCTGTGCTCATTTCCATTCTTTCCAAGTGGGTGTCAATTTTGGACCTGTAAGCATAAATTGAGGCCAATTCCTGTATGTGCTGTTGGTAAAGTACCTATGTGTCAACAACCCTCTGGAATAGTGTGGTTCAATTTCCCCCAGAAGAAGCATTCTTTTTAGGGAGAAAATTTATGTTGATTATTTTCAAATTATTGGAACTCCTCAGGCAATTTTCCAGCTGGCCAACCCCTATATACTGGTTTGAGAAGAAGTGCCAATTTTGGATTTTTGGCAGTCTCTAGCATGACCTGGTCAACTTCAAGAGGCAGCTCAGGGAGAGATTTCTGCATCACATTTTAACACAATTACTAGTTTGCTTCTGGATGGAATCCAGCACTTTATTTTTTAATATATGAAGCTCAATATCTCTTTAAAATCACTTTCTCTTTATGTTCTATTTGTGAGAAACTGAAGAGGCTCTAAGTTAGGAAAAATCTAAAAAAATATTCTTTCATTTATGGATTTTAAAACTAATTTCTCTGATATTTCCATTCATTATGTGATCATTTTGTATTTTTAGTGGAATTAATTTATTTATAGACGCAGAGTAATAATAATGATTATCTTTAAACTCTTGAGCAGTCTATAAATACTATTACAAAGGAATGAGACTGTGTGCTTCTCAAAGAGAACTGTGTTTCCTCTACATTATAGCCCTACAGGGCACCACAGTGCCTAGCTTTGAAACAGACACACACACACACACACACACACACACACACACACAGGACCAAATTTTCACAATGCATATCCAACCTCTGGGAGCAGCAAACATTTATTACTAACAATGATAGAATGTAGGTGGGATTGAAAAATTCTAAATTGCTGGGGAATAGCTTATTGATGCCAACGAAAAGAGAGACATAAATAACTTTTGAAAGCGTGACCATGAATAGATTCCCTAAGTTAACCAAGACTTAGTTTTTACACCTGCAAGATGAGGATAATAATACTCAACTTATATGATAATTATGAATATTAATCAAGCACCATGCCTAGTGCCTAGTAAATATTTAACAAATGATAATACTTCTGAGAATCAGTATGGGCTTTGAAGTCAAATTGTCCTGGGTTTGAATTTTGGCTCAATCGTTTACTAGCTGTATTATGATTGGGCAAATTAATGAACTGGGCCTCATTTTCCATCTAGTGTTAGATGAATGAAAAGTATATAAAGTAAGGTATATAAAGTGTGCAGCCCAGATGTCAATAAATGTTGTTTTTATAATTAATAAAACATGATCAGTTTGAAGATGCCCAGTGGTAAAATTGGGTGGCACCAGCTGGCTCAGTGCTTTTCAATTTGCCTCCCATGGTGCTTGATTATGGGATAGACATTCTCTCTACGATGTTTATGTAAAGTGTAAAATATATTGTTTTTCCACATGAATTTTCATTTGAAGAAAGAGTTGTGTCGCTAAGAGAAGCTTAAAAAACATCCATTTAGTCCAAAGTCATTAATTAACAGATGCGGTGGTTGAAACTCAGGAAAGTTAATAATGAAGCAGTCAGGATTGGAATTCAGGTCAGCAGAATTCTGACTCGAAGTTATATGATATTTCCACTATTTCATTCTCAGTGGTAGTTTAGTTTTCACTTTAATTATATGGCTTCAGGAATCGAGACAATGTCTGCAATTTTTTCTTGAACTATGTGTTAATTAAAAGAACCATGTGCTAATTAAAAACAAATGTTTCTAAAATTTGTCTTAAAGAATTACTAAAAACGAAATGAGGGGAAAATACTATTATTAGGTGTATTAGTCTAGATTTTCCAGAGAAACAGAACCAATAGGAGATATACAGTTCTATCTATCTATCATCTATCTATCAATCTATCTATCTTCTACCTATCTATCTATCCATCATCTATCTATCTATCTGGAGAGATCTATTATAAGGAATTGGTTTATAAGCTTATAGAGACAAAGAAGTCTCAAGACCTACAGTCAGCAAGCTGGAATCCCAGGGGAGCCAATGGTATAGTCTGAGTCTGAGTCTGGGGGCCTGAGAACCAAGAGAGCCTATGGTGTTAACTTTAAGTCCAAGCTTGAGTCCAAAGGCAAGAGAAGACCCAGGTCCCAGCTCGAAGACTATCAGGCAGAGAGAGCAATTCTCTCTTGCTTTGCATTTTGCTCTATTCAGGCCTTCAGTGGATTGGACAAGGACCACCCATATTGAGGAAGGCAATCTGCTTTATACAGTCTACCAATTCAAAAGTGAATCTCATCTGGAAATGCATTCACAGACACACCCAGAATAACCTTTAACTTAACATCTGAACACCCCATGGCTCAGTTAAGGTGACACATAAAATTAACCATTACACTAGGTAAAATACATTTTTATCACTGATTTCCAAGTACCAGGATGCCTAGTTTTACTTCATTTCACTTCATCATGCTTTGCAGATGTTTCGTTTTTTACAAATTGAAGGTTGTGGCAACCCTCCATGGAGTCAGTCTACCGGCATCATTTTTCCAACAACATTTGCTCATTTCATGTCTCTGTGTCACATTTTGGTAACTCTCAAAATATTTCAAACCCTCCACCGGCAAAATGATGATGACTTGTTTACGGCTCAGATGATGGTTAGCATTTTTTAGCAATAAAGTATTTTTTGAATTAAGGTATGTACCTTAATGTTTTTTAGACATAATGCTATTGCACACATAATAGATTATATTATAGTGTAAACGTAGTTTTTATATGCACTGGGAAACCAAAAAATTCATGTGACTCACTTTACTGTGTTATTTGCTTCATTACAGTGGTCTGGAACTGACCCCACAATATCTCCAAGGTATACTTGTATAGATTTTTAAGATGTACATATATTCTCCAATATCAATATTCACTCATTCTCAATACATGAAAGTTTAGTTTTTCATATAGCTAAAATAAATTTTCTACATATTCTAATGTGTTCATTCCCCAGTATATTACTTATTTAACATTGTCTGAGTCTTTTTGTTTTATGATAATTTATTGCTTAAGTAACTTGTCCATCAATTTGGTCAATATTATTTTATTCTGTTTAGAATTCTTGTTATTCTGATATTAGTTCAGGGTATTTGATAATAGTTCCCTTAAGTCTTGAGTTTCCCTTAAGTTTTCTTGGTATACACAAATATTCTGAAGTAAGGAGATCAAATAACCCAAATGGGTTTATTTTGAATCCAGAAGAAAAATAATGTCATGACATTTATAAGAAATAAAATAATGGCAAGGATTTTCTGTGGTCATTCATACATAGCAAAACAGAAAAGTGTGAATTAATCAGATCATCTGTTCATACTAACCTACTCCTTAAGATTATTTTACTGTCCCTTGGCAGAGAGAGGGGGAAAAACAATACTTTCTTTCCTCTCTTCTTCAATATGTGACACTTTATGGAATTATAAAAACAATTAGGAAAGATTTCATTCAATTTTTACCTTGATGGTATTTGATAGCATATTTCATCCCGTAGTTGATATATTCTGACACCTATTTATTAAGATGTATATAAAATTTTCCAAAAAATTGAAAGGTAGCATGTTAATAGATGCATTTCTACCTTTAAAATACCAGTTTTAGTAACTGTCTAAATATCGAAAGTGTTACTCAATTAAAACTCGTCTGAAGTTATGCTATATTTCTATTTGAGCAAATTATTATTAATTTCTACTTCACCCAATTCAGCATTTTTGAACATTTGACCAGGACTTGGATGAGGTTCACAAAAGTTTTGTGAATAGCAAAAATTGCATCATGATAGAAATTTAATAGAACAAACTTGGAATAGGTTGGAAGCACTTTTCTATATACAATACTTTTGCTTAGAAAGGTGATCATTAGGCTATCTTCCTTCATTTCCTTAGGTCGTTAACGCTGTTAAACACCCTCTCTTTCTTTTCTTTTCTTTTTTTTTAACATCTTTATTGGAGTATAATTGCTTTACAATGGTGTGTTAGTTTCTGCTTTATAAAAAAGTGAGTCAGCTATACATATACATATATCCCCACATCCCCTCCCTCTTGTGTCTCCCTCCCACCCTCCCTATCCCACCCCTCTAGGTGGTCACAAAGCACAGAGCTGATCTCCCTCTCTTGCTTAAACATTCAACTCTTCTGGATTCTATGGCACGACATTGCTATCTGGGAACATCAAAAAGCCACTCTTGCCTCTCAGTGGGAATGCACACAACCAAGCCTCAAGACCATCTTATGGCAACTCGCCTCCACTGGTTTACATCCTTGATTATGACTTTTGCAATTTGATCACGTAGTAATTGACTTCTACATTGCTCTCAGAAGCTTTGTTATGAGCTGCCCCAGGTGCCTGCTATTTAGCAGGACAGGCCCTTCTCCCCTCATGCCCTAGATCCAGAGGGTCCAAGATAATACATTTCCTCTGGTTTTATTCCTGCTTTGGTGTTCTGCTGTCTCCATTGGCTTTACTTCTTGTTTCATAAGCTTGCCTAATGCACTTATTTATTTTTCTCCTTTATCACACCACCATGGCTCACAGCCTCTGGTGCCCCCTTTCACCTGAATCCATATCAGCTTCGGTCTCTCTCTTGGGCTTCCACCCACATTTTTTTTTTATAACTATATATTTGATTGATTGATTGATTGATTGGCTGCGTTGGGTCTTGTTTGCTGCGTGCAGACTTTCTCTAGTTGCGGCGAGCAGGGGCTACTCTTCGTTGTGGTGCTCGGGTTTCTCATTGTGGTGGCTTCTCTTGTTGCGGAGCATGGGCTCTAGGCGTGCGGGCTTCAGTAGTTGTGGCTCACGGGCTCTAGAGCGCAGGCTCAGTAGTTGTGGCGCACGGGCTTAGTTGCTCCGTGGCATGTGGGATCTTCCCAGACTAGGGCTCGAACCCGTGTGCCCTGCATTAGCAGGTGGATTCTCAACCACTGCACCACGAGGGAAACCCTTCACCCGCATTTAAAACCACTTACCAGACATTTTTGGAGTGTTTTGCTCTCACCTCAAATTAACAGGTTTCCCCTACCTTTCATTCTTCTATATCACTGCCCATGACAACAATACTATCTTTGTAATCTCTCTAAGATGTTCTCTTTCTTGTTCTACATTTAAGGCTGTTACTAGATTGTTCCTTTTATTACTTCTCTTAGATATGATGTTCCTTAACAGTTCTTGCTTATTTAACCTAATCTATTGACTGTTAATCCTAATTCATCAACAAATTTGCCAAATGAAGTCTCTCATCTTATCTCTTCCAGGTACTTCAGCTAGATTACTCCTCCTAAAACATCGCTCTATGCATATCACTGCCTAGATCAAAACCATCAGTGACTATCTCTGCGCAGTTAATTGGAGTCCACACTCCTTATGCATTATTGAAAATCTCAAATATTCTGGCCCCATCCCACCTTTTCCACATATCACACATGACTCCCTCTTTCCAAGCACAATTAATTTGTAATGCCCCAATACGCCTCACATATTATTCTCTTCACCTTTGCACACAGGATTTGCTTCACCTAGCATGGTTACCCTCATCATAATTGCTCTGAATTTTGATCATTCTTGAGTCATTCTTTAGTCCAACTAAAGTTCTACCTCTTTCATAAAATTTCTGACAGGTAATTTTTTTTTTTTGGAACTTCTCAAGAACTCCTTTCACTCATTTGGCAAAATTGTCAACACAATATTAATACACACTATCTTAGAGGCATATATTTTCTCTTCTCAAAAATAATGTTAAGTTCCTTAAGGGAAGTGTCTTAGGAGTTTCGTATTCCCATTGTCTGTATTAATTTGCATATAATTTGTTTTGATATAATAGATAAATCTGCTCTTGTATTTTAGTCTCTTATCAGCTTCATATCCTATTTAAGATCTAGATTTTATCCTATAAAACATTATTTTTCTATAATTTGATTTCTCTTTTCTGAAGTACTGCACAGTGGTTCAGGATTGGGTGCTTGAGTGTCCAGGTAGGGGAAGGTCAACTGGTGAAACATCTGCCCTTCCCCTATTTCTTATTTTAAAAATCTATATTGGGAGGTTTTATTCTATGGTTTTACCAGCACAAAACTCTATATTGGAAAGGTGAAACTCAAAGTCACATGGACATTTAGTATTGTTTATTTTAACATTATCTTTATTAAATAGGATTAGTATTTTGGAAATATTTTACCTAATAAGCAAAACTTTACAAAATAAATTGAGGGGGTTTTGTTAACTAAAAGCTCAAAAGGTTAACCGTGTGATGTATCTAACAAAAAGTGAAAGCATGATTTTTATTGCATTTTAAGAAATTTAGAACAATTCTGTCAGGTTAAACACTTTTCCAGTATGAGACACATCACTTGTAGGAACATTGACAGAACCTGATAGATTTAGAGGTTAGTACACGGTATGTTGAGGGAAGTCAAAAACCATAACTTTGGGCTTCCCTGGTGGCGCAGTGGTTGAGAATCTGCCTGCCAACGCAGGGGACACGGGTTCGAGCCCTGGTCTGGGAGGATCCCACATGCTGCGGAGCAACTGGGCCCGTGAGCCACAATTACTGAGCCTGCGCGTCTGGAGCCTGTGCTCCGCAACAAGAGAGGCCGCGATGGTGAGAGGCCCGCGCACCGCGATGAAGAGTGGTCCCCACTTGCCTCAACTGGAGAAAGCCCTCGCACAGAAACGAAAACTCAACACAGTCATAAATAAATAAATAAAAGAACGTGAATTTCTTTAAAAAAAAAAAAAAAAAACCATAACTTTGAGAAATGACAAAGTATTGAGGATAGTCTTTAGCTCAAAAAGAGAAATACTCATAGAAATATGGTACATATTTTGAAGGGCTATCTTATGGTTGAAATGTCAACTTGTTTTGTGTGATTTCCAAAGGCAGAACCAGAAACAATGAGAGTTATAGAGGCATATTTTAGCCCAATATCAAAAATCATATTCTATTGGAGGGTCTGAAACATGAGATGGACTGCTACATGTTGTATAGATACTTCCATGTTGTTGAAAATATTTAAAAAGAAATGTTTATTTCCTTATCTTTATTAATGTTTCCTGTGCACTTAAATTGTACTTTTATGACACTTACTACTTTCTACCTTGCTTAATAGTGTAGTAAAATATTAAGAGTAACACACGCATAGGTGTGTATGTGTGTGTGTATCTTGAAGCTCTTTTTTTTAACATTAGCTGGGGCTTCAGAGGTTAAAAACATATAATCTTTGCCAAGTCACCTCACCTCCATAGAAGTTCCGGATGAGTTAAGAATTTGGGAAGGCAGTTCTGTTAATGTTAGTAATCAGCCACTTTAATTTACTGTATGGGGTTAAAGGATTGACAGAGGACACCTTTAGAGAAAATTATTCTTTAGTAAGAAAGGGGAGTAAGATACTTTACTCTTACCTGAAGCCAGTGAGTAGAACTTTAAAGTTTATTTATATCCCTGAAGTTTAGGGAACTGGTGTCTGGCTCTTGACAAGAGAATTCTAAAGGCAAAAAGAACGTAAGCAAAGCACCTGTTTGGCAGCAAAGACAAAGGGAAAGAAGACTGCCTTGCAAGCCAACTGCACCTTCATATTTGCAGGAAATTTGTGTAAACATTTCCTTAAGCCAAGTAGACCCATGGGAGAGGGACATTGAGGGGAATACTTTTTCATCCACAAAGATCACTGGGAAGATTCAAAGTTTCAGCTGCTGGAAGGAAAAGAGTCATCTGCATCATGGAAATTGCAATTGGAGATATCTAACGGGGTAAACTCTGAGAAACCCAGTGAAGAGTCCTGAAGAAAGAGTCAACCCTGAGTATATGAAACCTAAAGTACATGGATGATTTTCGATGACAGTACCAACCGCCCACACAGGCCTGGGGGGAGAGGGTCATTTCCCCTTGTCCCTCTCTCCCTGAGCCCCAGGAGGGACTGGATACTGTGACTTGAGAGTGAATCTCAGTAAATCCACTAGCTAAGGGAAGACCTCCTCCTCTGCTAACTTTCCAAATTGTGGTAGCACTAAGCTAGATGAGGGAAGACCTCAACTGTTGACAGTTCAGAATTTTGATTACTACACTGGACTGGACATTTTAATTACCAAACAGACTGTTAATATGAATACAATGAGGAGAAGACTATTAATTATTCAAGACCAAAAGTGATAAAACTTGCTTCAGGTGTCATCAGGGGCAAGAAAAGAATTAGCCCACAGAGTTGTTTATTTATAATAAATAAACCTGGAATCTATGAATTTGTGAGACATGTCTCCATGAAGAATGTCATATAAGCTATACAACCCTCTGGGGTAGGAAATGACAATATTTCATGATTTAAATGCTCCCAGCTGTATATTTGAGACCTCTTCGATTATTCTAGGCCAGAGGTGTATTTTTGATATAGGAGAGGACATGGAGAGGCACCCTCAATCTGCAGAGTTCTCTCTGCTTTATGTCTTGTGGTTGTTTATCTCCTTGAAATTACTAGTAAAGCTTGAGATGAGGTAAGATCTCTGATTAACATGCATCTAATTTCACAATCAGCCTTTATGGGTTACTTAAAAACTTATTTAATAATTAGACTAAACTGATTTTTATTTACCTGGACATAAATGAATCAAATGTGAAACTGCCCCAAATTTCATCCAGTTGTTAGCAAAACAGATCAGGAAAGCTTGTGTGAACACACAGGTGGGGAAGAATAAAGTTATTTTCTACTTGTGCCCTTCAAAGTCCAGAATGTTTGATAAATCATGCGCAATATTTATTTGTGTACATGCCTTTTATTCTCTTTTAGACTGTAAGCTCCTTAATCACAGCAAAAAAATCTTCATTTTTTTTGTCTATTTTTAAAAATTTACTTTTTTAACATCTTTATTGGAGTATAATTGCTTTACAATGGTGTGTTAGTTTCTGCTGTATACAAAGTGAATCAACTATATGCATACATAATATCCCCATATCCCCACCCTTTTGAGTCACCCTCCCACCCTCCCTATCCCACCCCTCTAGGAGGTCACAAAGCACTGAGCTGATCTCCCTGTGCTATGCAGCTGCTTCCCACCAGCTAGCTATTTTACATTTGGTAGGGAATATATGTCAATGGTACTCTCTCACTTCGTCCCAGCTCACCCTTCCCCCTCCCCATGTCCTCAAGTTCATTCTCTACATCTGCATCTTTATTCCTGTCCTGCCCCTAGGTTCATCAGACGTTTTTTGTTTTTTTTTTAGATCCCATATATATGTGTTACTATACCGTATTTGTTTTTCTCTTTCTGACTTACTTCACTCTGTATCACAGACTCTAGGTCCATCCACCTCACTACAAATAACTCAATTTCATTTCTTTTTCAATTGTATATGTGTGCCACATCTTCTTTATCCATTCATCTGTCGATGGACACTTAGGTTGCTTCCATGTCCTGGCTATTGTAAATAGAGCTGCAATGAACATTGTGGTACATGACTCTTTTTGAATTATGGTTTTCTCAGGGTATATGCCCAGTAGTGGGATTGCTGGGTCATATGGTAGTTTGATTTTTAGTTTTTTAAGGAATCTCCAAACTATTCTCCATAGTGACTGTATCGATTTACATTCCCACAAACAGTGCAAGAGGGTTCCCTTTTCTCTACACCCTCTCCAGCATTGATTGCTTTTAGATTTTTTGATGATGGCCATTCTGACTGGTGTGAGGTGATATCTCATTGTGGTTTTGGTTTGCATTTCTCTAATGATTAGTGATGTTGAGCATCCTTTCATGTGTTTGTTGGAAATATGTGTATCTTCTTTGGAGAAATGTCTATGCAGGTCTTCTGCCCATTTTTGGATTGGGTTGTCTGGGTTTTTTTTTTGATATTGAGCTGCCTGAGCTGCTTGTATATTTTGGAGATTAATCCTTTGTCAGTTGCTTCGTTTGCCAATACATTTTTTCCATTCTGAGGGTTGTCTTTTCACCTTATTTAAAGTTTCCTTTGCTGTGCAAAAACATTTAAGTTTCATTAGGTCCCATTTGTTTATTTTTGTTTTTATTTCCATTTCTCTAGGAGGTGGGTCAAAAAGGATCTTGTTGTGATTTATGTCATACAGTGTTCTGCCTATGTTTTCCTCTCAGAGTTTTATAGTGTCTGGCCTTACATTTAGGTCTTTAATCCATTTTGAGTTTATTTTTGTGTAGGGTGTTAGGGAGTGTTCTAATTTCATTCTCTTACATGTAGCTGTCCAGTTTTCCCAGCACCACTTATTGAAGGGGCTGTCTTTTCTCCATTGTATATTCTTGCCTCCTTTATCAAAGACAAGGTGACCATATGTGCGTGGGTTTATCTCTGGGCTTTCTATCCTGTTCCATTGATCTACATTTCCGTTTTTGTGCCAGTACCATACTGTCTTGATGACTGTAGCTTTGTAGTATTGTCTGAAGTCAGGGAGCCTGATTCCTCCAGCTCGGTTTTTCTTTCTCAAGATTGTTTTGGCTATTCAGGGGCTTTTGTGTTTCCATACAAATTGTGAAATTTTTTGTTCTAGTTCTATGAAAAATGCCATTGGTTGTTTGATAGGGATTGCACTGAATCTGTAGATAGCTTTGGGTAGTATAGTCATTTTCACATTGCTGATTCTTCCAATCCAAGGACAGGGTATATCTGTCCATCTGTTTGTATCATCTTTAATTTCTTTCATCAGTGTCTTATAGTGTTCTGCATACAGGTCTTTTGTCTCTTTAGGTAGGTTTATTCCTAGGTATTTTATTCTTTTAGTTGCAATGGTAAATGGGAGTGTTTCCTTAATTTCTCTTTCAGATTTTTCATCATTAGTGTATAGGAATGCAAGCGATTTCTGTGCATTTATTTTGTATCCTGCTACTTTACCAAATTCGTTGATTAGCTCTAGTAGTTTTCTGGTAGCATCTTTAGGATTCTCTACGTATAGTACCATGTCATCTGCAAACAGTGACGGCTTTACTTCTTCTTTTCCGATTTGGATTCCTTTTATTTCTTTTTCTTCTCTAATTGCTGTGGCTAAAACTTCCAAAACTATGTTGAATAATAGTGGTGAGAGTGGACAACCTTGTCTTGTTCCTGATCTTAGTGGAAATGGTTTCGGTTTTTCACCATTGAGAAAGATGTTGCCTGTTGGTTTGTCATATATGGCCTTTATTAAGTTGAGGTAAGTTCTCTCTGCCTACTTTCTGGAGCGTTTTTATCATAAATGTGTGTTTATTTTGTCAAAGGTTTTTTCTGCATCTATTGAGATGATCATATGGTTTTTCTCCTTCAATTTGTTAATATGGTGTATCACATTGGTTGATTTGCATATATTGAAGACTCCTTGCATTCCTTGGATAAACTGCAATTGATCATGGTGTATGATCCTTTTAATGTGCTGTTGTATTCTGTTTACTAGTATTTTGTTGAGGATTTTTGCATCTATGTTCATCAGTGATGTTGGCCTGTAGTTTTCTTTCTTTGTGTCATCTTTGTCTGGTTGTGGTATCAGGGTGATGGTGGTCTCGTAGAATGAATTTGGGAGTGTTCCTCCCTCTGCTAAATTTTGGAAGAGCTTGAGGATAGGTGTTAGCTCTTCTTTAAATGTTTGATAGAATTCGCCCATGAAGCCAAATGGGCCTGGACTTTCGTTTGTTGGAAAATGTTTAATCACAGTTTCAATTTCAGTGTTTATGATTGGTCTGTTTATATTTTCTATTTCTTCCTGTTTCAGTTTCAAAGGTTTTGCTTTTCAAGGAATTTGTCCATTTCTTCCAGGTTGTCCATTTTATTGGAATATAGTTGCTTGTAATAATCTCTCATGATCCTTTGTATTTCTGCAGTGTCAGTTGTTACTTCTCCTTTTTCATTTCTAATTCTATTGATTTGAGTCTTCTCCCTTTTTTTCTTGATGAGTCTGGCTAACGGTTTATCAATTTTGTTTATCTTCTCAAGGAACCAGCTTTTAGTTTTATTGATCTTTGCTATTGTTTCCTTCATTTCTTTTCCCTTTATTTCTGGTCTGATCCTTATTATTTCTTTCCTTTTGCTAACTTTGGGTTTTGTTGTTGTTGTTGTTCTTTCTCTAAATGCTTTAGGTGTAAGGTTAGGTTGTTTATTTGAGATATTTCTTGTTTCTTGAAGTAGGATTGTATTGTTATAAACTTCCCTGTTAGAACTGCTTTTGCTGCATACCATAGGTTTTGCTTGGTCGTGTTTTCATTGTCATTTGTTTCTAGGTATTTTTTGATTTCCTCTTTGTGTTTTTCAGTGATCTCTTGGTTATTTGGTAGCATATTGTTTAGCCTGCATGTGTGCATATTTATTACAGTTTTCTTTTTCCTGTAATTGATATCTAGTCTCTAGAGTTGTGGTCAGATAAGATATTTGATACAATTTCAATTTTCTTAAATTTATAAGGATTGATTTGTGACCCAAGATATGATCTATCATGGAGAATGTTCCATGAGCACTTGAGAAGAAAGTGTATTCTGTTGTTTTGGATAGAATGTCCTATAAATATCAATTCAGTCCATCTTGTTTAATGTGTCATTTAAAACGTGTGTTTCCTTATTTATTTTCATTTTGGATGATCTGTCCATTGGTGAAAGTGGAGTGTTAAAGTCCCCTACTATGATTGTGTTACTCTCGATTTCCCCTTTTATGGCTGTTAGCATTTGCCTTATGTATTGAGGTGCTCCTATGTTGGGTGCCTAAATATTTACTATTGTTATATCTTTTTCTTGGATGGATCCCTTGATCATTATGTAGGGTCTTTGTCTCTTGTAATAGTCCTTATTTTAAAGTCTATTGTGTCTGATATAAGAATTGTAAGCCAGCTTTCTTTTGATTTCCATTTGCATGCAATATCTTTTTCCATCCCCTCACTTTCAGTCTGTATGTGTCCCTAGGTCTGAAGTGGGTCTCTTGTAGACAGCATATATATGGGTCTTATTTTTGTATCCATTCAGCCAGTCTGTGTCTTTTGGTTGGGGCATTTAATCCATTTACCTTTAAGGTAATTAGTGATATCTATCTTCCTATTACCATTTTCTCAATTGTTTTGAATTTGTTATTGTAGATCTTTTCCTTCTCTTGTGTTTCCTGCCTAGAGAAGTTCCTTCAGCATTTGTTGTAAAGCTGGTTTGGTGATATTGAATTCTGTTAGCTTTTGCTTGTCTGTAAAGGTTTTAATTTCTGTGTCGAATCTGAATAGATCCTTGCTGGGTAGAGGAATCTTGGTTGTAGGTTTTTCCCTTTCATCACTTTAAATGTGTCCTGCCACTCCCTTCTGGCTTACAGAGTTTCTGCTGAAAGATCAGCTGTTAACCTTATGGGGATTCCCTTGTATGTCGTTTATTGCTTTTCCTTTGCTGCTTTTAATACTTTTTCTTTGTATTTAATTTTTGATAGTTTGATTAATATGTGTCTTGGCGTGTTTGTCCTTGGATTTATCCTGTATGGGACTCTATATGCTTACTGGACTTGATTGACTATTTCCTTTCCCATGTTAGGGACGTTTTCAACTATAATCTCGTCAAATATTTTCTAAGTCCCTTTTCTTTTCTCTTCTTCTTCTGGGACCCCTATAATTCGAATGTTGGTGCATTTAATGTTGTCCCAGAAGTCTCTAAGACTGCCTTCAATTCTTTTCATTCTTTTTTCTTTATTCTGCTCTGTGGTAGTTATTTCTACTATTTTATCTTTCAGGTCACTTATCCATTCTTCTGCCTCAGTTATTCCGCTATTGATTCCTTCTAGAGAATTTTTTATTTCATTTACTGTGTTGTTCATCATTGTTTGTTTCTTCTTTAGTTCTTCTAGGTCCTTGTGAAACGTTTCTTGTATTTTCTCCATTCCATTTCTGAGATTTTGGAACATCTTTACTATCATTACTCTGAATTTTTTTCAGGTAGACTGCCTATTTCCTCTTCATTTGTTTGGTCAGGTGGGTTTTTACTTTGCTCCTTCATCTGCTCCATATTTCTCTGTCTTCTCATTTTGTTTAACTTACTATGTTTTGGGTCTCCTTTTCGCAGGCTGCAGGTTCATAGTTCCCATTGTTTTGGCGTCTCTCCTCAGTGGGTGAGGTTGATTCAGTGGCTTTTGTAGGCTTCCTGGTGGAGGGGTCTCGTGCCTTGTTCTGGTGGGTGGGGCTGGATCTTATCTTTCTGGTGGGCAGGGCCACATCTGGTGGTCTGTTTTGGGGTGTCTGTGAACTTAGTATGATTTTAGGCAGCGTCTCTGCTAATGGGTGGGGTTGTGTTCCTTTCTTCCTAGTTGTTTGGCATGGGTCATCCATCACTGGAGTTTCCTGGTCATTGAGTGGAGCTGGGTCTTAGTGTTGAGACGGAGCTCTCTGGGAGCACTCTCGCCAATTGATATTATGTTGGGCCAGGAGGTCTCTGTTGGTTCCAATGTCCTGATCTCGGCTCTTCCACCTCAGAGGCTCAGGCCAGGAACCGGGCTGGAGCACCAAGACCCTATCAGCCATACTGCTCAGAAAAAAAAGGAGAAAAAACAGAAAGAAAAAAAATACAAAAAATTGAAAAAGAATAAAATTATTAAAATAAAAAGATCAAAAAATAAGAATAATAAAAAAAGGAAGAGAGAAACCAAAGCAATAAACAAATCCACCAGTGATAACAAACGCTAAACACTAAATTAAGATAAACATAAAAGTCAGAAACAAATCAGTCGCAGACAGCAAACCCCAAGTCTACTGTTGCTCCCAAAATCCATTGCCAGAATTTTGGGACGATTCATTGTCTATTCAGAGGCAGGGTACATCAAGTTGATTGTGGGTATTTAATCTGCTGCTCCTGAAGCTGCACAGAGAAATTTCCCATTCTATTCTTTGTTTACACAGCTCCTGGGGTTCACCTTTGGTTTTGGACCCACCTCTGCATGTAGGTCACCCTCAGGCATCTCTTCCCCACTCAGACAAGTGGGGGTTAAAGCGTGACTAATTAGGGGGCTCTTGCTCATTCAGTCCAGGGGGAGGGGAGGGAATGGTAGTTATAATTGGAATGAAGGGTAAGCCTGCAGTGGCAGAGGCTGGCATGACGTTGCAACAGCCTGGGGCATGCTGTGTGTTCTCCCGGCGAAGTTGTCCCTGGATCACGGGACCCTGGCAGTGGCGGGCTGTACAGGATCCTGGGGGCGGTGTGGCATGTGGATAGTGACCTGTGCTTGCACACAGGATTCTTGGTGGCTGCAGCAGCAGCATTAGTATTTCATACCCATCTCTGGGGTCCAAGCTGATAGCCACGGCTCATGCCCATCTCTGAAGCTCGTTTAGGTGGTGCTCTGAATCCCCTCTCCTCACACATCCTGAAACAATGGTCTCTTGCCTCTTAGGTAGGTCCAGACTTTTTCCCCGACTCCCTCCTGGCTCGATGTGGTGCACTAGCCCCCTTCAGGCTGTGTTCACGTAGCCAGCCCCAGTCGTCTCCCTGAGATTTGACCTCTGAAGCCCAAGCCTCAGCTTCCAGTTCCCACCCACCACGGCAGGTGAGCAGACAAGCTTCTCAGGCTGGTGAGTGCTGGTCAGCACCGATCCTCTGTGCGGGAATCTCTCCGCTGTGCCCTCTGCACCCCTGTTGCTGTGCTCTCCTCTGTGTCTCTGAAGCTTCCTCCCACTGCCCAGCCCCCTTCTCTGCCACTGAAGGGGCTTCCTAGTGTGTGGAAACTTTTCCTCCCAGAGGTGCAGGTTCCATCCCTATTTTTTTGTCTCTGTTTTTTCTTTTTTCTTTTGCCCTCCCCAGGTATGTGGGTATTTTCTTGCCTTTTGGGAAGTCTGAGGTCTTCTGCCAGCATTCAGTAGGTGTTCAGTAGGAGTTGTTCCACATGTAGATGTATTTTTGATGTATGTGTGGGGAGGAAGGTGATCTCCACGTCTTATTCCTCCGCCATCTTGAAGGTCCCTCCTATGGTCTAACGTCTTCATTTTTATGTTCTCACTTTCTATTATGTTAAGTTAAACATGAAAACTTTCACGTGTTGTCTGGGGAAGAGTATAAGTTTATTTTAACCTTTATAATGCACAATTCTATTAACTATTTAAAATATTCAATGTTTAACTATTCACAGTGTGGGCCTATCATTAAAAATTGCAATTTGTCAATCACCATTCTCTTAAATGTGCTTTTTATAATGAAAGATTTCAAAGGCCCAGAACTGACTTATTCAAACAATATTCTTTTTAAACACAATATCAGAGTAAGTATTTTGGTAACTCCATGAAATTAATTACTTATAACTGGATTTGAATTGTGTAGATAATTATATAGAAACATCACTGTATTGGGAATTGCTTGAATTCTGGTAGAAATAGAACTTATTAGCCTTGTGACCTTTGAAAAGTGTTCACTTTGACTAATTTTGTGGCTCCCTAAATCACTATGTCTTCATCTCAGTCTATAAAATTTGAGATATAGTGGTTGCTTTGCTTAAACTCCAGATAGTTATGCAATAAATGCATTTAATACATATTTATCAAGTGTCTAATATGCAGCAGAATGGTAACTCTTTGTCATGTCTGAAGATTTATTCCTAGTCCTTTCTTATTCACTTTTCTTTGCTAACTTTTAAAATTGACTTTAAGTCTTATTTTACATACTAAAAATGTGCTCAATTTAAGTGTACAGTTTGATCTGTTTTTAACAAATGTATACCTAGCATATATACACCAGTGACACAAACATCATGATCAAGTTACTAACATTTCTATCTCCCCCAAACGTTCCCTACAACACTTTGTAGCTAATCCCCATCCTCTGCCTCCACCTCATGCAACCATTGATTTCTGTCACTAGAGATGAGTTTTTCCTGCCCTAGAACTTCATATAAATGGGTTCATGAAGTGTGTATTCCTTTATATCCAACTTTTTTGCTCAGCATAATATTTTGGAGATTCACTCATGTTGTTGCTTGTGTCAGTAGTCCTTTAATAACTGAGGAGCATTCCCTTGTATGAATACACCACAATTTGTTTATTCATTCACCTGTTTATGGACATATGGGTTATATTAGTTTTTGACTATTATGGATAAGAGTACCAACAACAGTTATGTACAAATATTTTGTGGACATTTATATTCAGTTATTTATTTTTTTGTAATACCTAGAAGTGGAATTTCTGGGTCATTTGGGAAACATATTCTCAACCTTACATAAGAAACTATCAAACAGTTCTCCAAATGGTTGTACCATTTGTTATTCCCCAAAATGGTACAAAATGGTTGTACCATTTGTTATTCCCAGCATGTGAGCATTCATGTTGCTTCACATTCTTACCAATACTTTGTACTGTCAGTATTTTAAGTTTTTGCCATTTTAGTGGGTATGTATTGACACCTCATTTTGGTCTAAAGGCATTTTCTTCATAATTAAAATATTTAGCATCTTTTCATGTGCTTACTGGCATTTCATATATCATCTTTGATGAAGTATCTGTTAAAATAATTTGGCCAATTTTTTCTTTTCACCTGGGTTGTCCTCTTAGTTCTGACTTGTAGAAATTACATATATTTAGGGTATCAGTCTTTTGTCAGATATATGTATTTTGAGTATTTTCTCCCAGTCTATATCATGCTTTTTAACTATCATTTTTGAAGAGCAAACGTTTTTAATTAAAAAAATCCAAAATATTTTTTCTTTTATGGTTAGTGCTTTGAGTGCCCTTGCCTACTCCATGGTTGCAAATAATTTTCCTTACATTTTCTTTTAGAAAGTTTATAGATTGAACCTTTACCTTCAGATATGTGATAAATTTTTTATGTGAATTTTTAGATATGGATGAGATACCTAGTCCAGTATCAATTATTTCATCATAGCTGGAAGCAGATGCTCTTTAGGCCCCCTCTTTGCTGTATTATGAATGATCAGTAGAGTTCAGCATCACCATGAATTTTCCCAATTTTCTGGGAGCATCTTGGTAGGTGAATACAGCTGTGTGTTTGTGTTTGCCTGTAAAAAGACACTGGTGAAAGGAACAGTTTGTTCTACTTCTCTGATGTGTTATGTAACTGACTCATACAGGATCTTGCAAACTGGAAGAAATGTCCCATGGTCAGACTTGAATTGCTGTACTATATATGAGTACTATTCAAATAAGCTATGTATATTGTTATATATGCATATACATGTAGTTATATATACAGTTTTATATATATATATATATATAGTTTTTTTTTTTTTCAAAGAGCATTCATTTGTATAAAGTATATCAGTTTGTCTTCACAATCTGTTCAGAGAGATAGGTTAGTCCAGGTGGGGACCATATTGTATTGATGAGGAAATCAATACACATTGAAGATTTATCCCTTGTTCATAGGTTCCTAGAGGCAGACAAAGTTAAAATTTAAGTCTTTACCCCAGTCCCAGTGTTTTTTCTACTTTAAAAGGCTAATGCCCATTGATGAAGAGAGAAATAATTTTTGGTTTAAAACTTAATGTAGGAGAGAATGTACAGAAGTAGAGATCAGGAAGTGTAGTAATACAGTGGGAGATTGGTAATATAGTAATAAGTTGATAAGTAGAAGCTTAGAGGGACCAACTTCTATTAACACCAAAATATAGAGGATACATAGACAGTGGCAACATATAACTTCTTGGACTAGTCACATCTGTTCTTTGGTTAAAAAAAAAAAAAAACGATAGATCACTAGGCTATTTTGTGTCCTCTGTTTTAACCACTTCTTTTACTCTTATGTAGATACCAGATGAAATGGGTGGTGGGGAGAAGTCTGTTTCTTGGTTTGTTTTTTAAATAGTTGTTAACAGTAATGTCAGTTAATTTTTATGTACTACCTACACAAAACACTTTCAATTTTTTTCATATTTTAAAGAAATCTTGTAAGAATAATTGTTGGAATAATAACTCCAGGGTGCATATATTTTAAAGATGATTTCTAGAACACAAAAAAATCACTGTGTAGTAATTGGGAATAATTCCAAAAGCAATATGAAAGCACATTACTTTCCCCTATATTTACAAGCACTAATATAGGAAAATATATTAAACCAAATCTTTGGGGACTTAAGTAATATTATGTGTCGTATACTTGATGTTGGAATAAGTGTTTACAGATTTCTCTGTATTGGACTTTGATTTTTTCTTGCACATTTTGAAGCTTGCTTGATTGTGAATGTGTATGTTAAGTTGGGAATTTGATTCATGCTTATCAGGGAGATTTTATTTTTGATGGCCTTCCTTTTACCTTTTAGTGCACTAAATAATCCTCTGCTTCTAGTCTACATCACTTTACAAAGCCTGCTAACCTCAGGGTTGACAAGGGTTTTTATTTCTTCTGTACCAACCACATATACCTTACATATTGGCATTTTAATGAGGTAACATACTGTTATATTTTCAAGTGAAGGAAGGCAATTTCCTTTTTGGTGGGCGGTTTTCTTTTAAAGATCTGATTTAGCTTTTTAACTTGATTCAGTTTTGGAAAAAAAATATGACTCAACCCTTCTCATTTTATACATGAAGTATGATTCCTGCAAAATTCAGTAGCAAATGCAGTAATTTCTAGCTTTAAACAAGGAAGATCTTTACTTCTTAGACTATTTTATTTGAATACTACTTGTAGTTCAGGGTTTTTTAAAAAAATTCTTTCTTTAAATTAAGATGATACATCATTCCCTTTAATATCAATTTTACTCCAAAATTTGAACTATTGAAGAATCATTCGATTTAAGTAGAGATGTATATTCAGTTTTCTATTGTTTAAAATGTTAGTCCTCTCTCAAAGACTGTGAGTAGGAGTGTTATTGTTACATGTTTTCACAGGGCAGTTAGCCATATTGATGACAATTTTATTTATCTATTTCTGATTTATATTATAAAATTATATATATATAATATATATTATATATTATATATATAAATATATCTTTAATATATATATAAAATTATATATATTTTATTTATATTATAAAAAATGTGGACTTTTTTTGATGTGGATTTTTTTTTATGTCTTTTTTTTTAAAAGACATTTTTAAAGTCTTTATTGAATTTGTTACAATATTGCTTCTGTTTTATGTTTTTTGGTTTTTTTGTGAATAATGAGGCATGTTGGATCCTAGCTCCCAGACCAGGGGTCAAACTCGCACCCCCCTGCATTGGAAGGCGAAATCTTAACCACTGGACCACCAGGGAAGTCCCTTGATGACAATTTTAAAACTTGCATGCTCTATAATATAGCGATTCTAGAAAACCATCTAACAGAACATTTGTTTAGGCATACAAAATTACTTGTAAATGAAATGCATTGCAACATTATCTGAAATATTTAAAAAATGTAAACCACCTGCATAGAAGCTCCGTGAGGGCAGGGACTTTATCTGTTTGATCTGCCTTGTGTATCAGGGCCTAGGATACAGTAGGAACTCACTAAATATTTATTTAATTTGTTAAATATATTCCCGAGGATTTTATTCTTTGTGATGTTATTATGATTGGAATTTTCCTCTCAATTTCATTTTCAGGTTAAACCTTGCTCATATATAACAATACAATTGATCTTTGTATATTAATCTTGAATGCTGATTTTCACTATATCAGTAAATGCTATTTTCTGTATTCTTTTTTTTCTAGATCCTCTTCCCATAAGATAAACTGTCATGAAATTTTTAAACAATTCATAAAAATAATTCAATAATTATTTATTGCAAAAAATACATGTCCTTTTAACAGAGTTACCAATACAGAAAAGTGTAGGGAAAAACATAAAAATCAGCACCCATATTTAACCATGAGTCTAAACGTGTGTCTGTGGGTGTTATGTGTATTGATGTGTGTTTGATCACAGAGAGATTTGTTTTACATAGATGGACATTCTCATCCTTTTGTGTAAATAAAATAGTTTTACATCATTAATGTTAATGACTGCCTGATATTCTACATACTATAATTTATTTAATGTAGTATAATTTATTTAATTATCAGTTAACGTTAAGTTAAAACTTACAGCCATTGTAAATAAGACTAACATGAACATTCTCCAATGCATAACTTTGAGATAAGTTTGTGTGATATCTCTTTAGGAGAGAATTCCTGGGAATGCTCTTGTTGTGCCCAGAAATGATTACATACAACCCTAGGATCCAGTAGAACCTTGATAATAATTTACTTTCCCATCAACATTACATGAAAATCTCAATTCCCCACATGCTGGCTAATGCTGTTTTTTTTCCTTAAATTTTTAAACCATTCCAAATGTATTTTAATCATTTACAATGTATTCCTAGTTATAAGGATACCCCTTTACTCAATTTTTCTTAATTCCAAAAAGGAAAGAAAAAGAAAGAAAAGAAAGAAAGAAAAAAAAAAAAAAGAAAAAACAGATAACAATTTTCCTACAGGTGTTATCTGTAAACCACGGGATTCAGAATTTTAAGGGACATTAGTGGTTCTTTTTCGACCTCAACTGTTAATAAGAAACTATTTTCTATAGCAATCCTGACAGACAGCTGTCATGTTTTTAATGACTACCTCAGTTGAAAGAGAACAGTACTAAACTCAGTCAAATAAATAGACATTTTTTATTATTAAAACTTTCTTTTCTTGTCGTGGGTGAAAATCTACCCTTTTGAAATTCTACCAGATGGATCAGACTTGTTTCTGAGGCAATACAGCTTTTTTTCCACTGCTTCTTTCACATTAGAGGTTTTTATATATGAGAAGACATTAGTTGTGTCTTAGTTCCTTGTTTCTAGAAATTTTCTAGCATAATTAAAAAATTACAAGATTCAGTTTTTGTAGACTGCAGTTTGGTAAATCACCTCAAACTCTGTTTAACAAGCTATTTTATTCCTTCACTCTGCGTTGCTGATAGGTTTTAGAAGTTTGATAGTTTTTATATGTAATCTGGATACACTTAAATAAAAGTAGGATTTTGAAGAAACAAAACATTAAAAAATTAACAATTAAAACTTTTGAGGATAATCTGACTTTCTGCAATTTAGTACAGAAAGTGGTTTTCCCCATTTGGTTAAGACTGTGAGTAGCAAAAACATAAGTGAAGGTGGTTTCTGTCTAGTAGAAGAACCTCACGCTTGTATCCTGCCTTGCAAATTATATGTTAAAATCTTAAATTTGTCGTCTGTTTATATCTTAACATGGATATGCAGAAAATCAGATAAAACAGTAATACTCCAATGTTCTATTTTTTTCTTGAAAACATTTCCTATAACCTTAGGGATATGGATGAGCTCATTTGAAGTATTCACTGGTTTTTCTAATAGAGATTTTATTGATTTTGGTATATAGTTTGTTAATAATTAATAACATTAAGTTTATATTCCATTATGACAAGATGGATAAAGAGTATATATCTCTCTCCATTTCTGTGAAGGTGTTTTGAAGACTTTTATTTTTTGGTCTTAAAAAAAAAGAAGAAAAATGTCTAAACTGTCAATACAAAATGCATAATTATTTATAAATACTTAGATTCTTCTTTTTAGTTGTAATACTAGATTTAACCAGGATTGGATGAATAGTAATTTGAACTAGACTAGCCTGTGGCTTTTTGACCTATGCTGTATTGTAATTACTGCTTTTTGGCCAAGACTACTCTACACCTCATTGCCTCATTGCAACCGTTTTCTGAATCTTATTAAAGTTAAAAAAGTAAGCAATAAATGTAGCACAAGGTTAATGTAAACGTTGTCATCCAAACTGGAGGTCCCACCACCCTTTTACTCATTGTTAATTTACCTTTAAGTGTCCACAATGGGCAGGTGATACTCTTTCCTTTTCATATGTGAATGATGAATATATTTCATGCTATTTCACATTTTGACACTGATTCTCATTACAATTTTTCTTTTCGTAATATGCAGCTGATGGGAAGTCAGTTTTTCTGTATATGATAAACTCCATCATTTGCACTGTAGTGTATCTCTTGGCAGTGAATATATTACAATAACACATCCCAGTGGTTTGAACAGAAAGAACTCGAGTTCTAATCTAGACCCAGACCCTATGTTTATCTGTTTGTCAAATGAACACCCTACTCAGAAAAATAAATATTCCTAAAGAGCTCTTACTTCATTTGTCCCCTACCTCAAACCCTAACAAAACTGGAAAAAAAATTCTTTCTTATAAATGTTTAAATGTGTATTATTTATGAGAAAATTTGCATTTAATAACAGCCATATAATATTAATATTTCATCATTCAGTATTCCTACCAGACCTTGGTTTGGATGGCAAACACCTGAATACTTTTTAAATATTATGAAGTATTTCAGCCCAATTCCTTATTATTGGCCCTTTTATTTCATGAAAAAGGCAAAGAAGTGATAGATTTATCATGTAAGTGAAGAAGACGAGAATGAGAATTTGAGAATGTGGAGCTTATATTTTGTTATTAAAGCAGATTGTACTAAATATAATCAATTGTTCAGATAGTCTCAACATGGATGAATCAGGTGAGACACGCTGTTTCAGAATCACACAAATGTCTCAAACATTCCATATGGCGCTTAGTGACATCTTAAGGTGTTTTAGTCTACTTTTGTTAATCAAATTCTCATTAAGTCTAACATAGACTAAGGGTTTTTCCTGTTTTTTTAAATTTTTGGCTGCGTTGGTTCTTCGATGCTGCGCGCAGGCTTTCTCTAGTTGTGTGGAGTGGGGGCTACTCTTCGTTGCGGTGTGCGGGCTTCTCATTGCGGTGGCTTCTCTTGTTGTGGAGAACAGGCTCTAGGCACGCGGGCTTCAGTAGTTGTGGCATGTGGCCTCAGTAGTTGTGGCGCACGGACTTAGTTGCTCCGCAGCATGTGGTATCTTCTCAGACCAGGGCTCGAACCTGTGTCTCCTGCATTGGCAGGCAGATTCTTAACCACTGCGCCACCAGGGAAGCCCTAGACTAAGGTTTCTTTAACTGTTAAAAATTTTTATGTCAATCTACTGAAAACAAATTAATCAGCTATTATTTGAGCATTTTATACCTGTTATTTTAAGATATAAATATTTTAGTTTTTCTCATTAAAAACTTTGTTGATTTTAAATTATCTTCTTAGATAAACATAATTATTTTTCGCTTCCTTTCTTCCATTCTTTTCTCTTCCCCCCATCCATCCATGGATGGGACTTCTCTTAAAAGAATTTTTTCCAATTCCCATTCATGAAAGATACCAAAGCAACAAAAGAAATGATACATAGATTAAAAAAAAAAAAAAAAAGACAGAAGCAGTTTTGTCTTCAATGGCACTAGAAACAGTGTCACATGTGATTCTGCTCAAAACTCTTCTTTGAGATGCCATGGTAACCTTCTCCCCAGGTTTCAGTCACTTCTGCTTTTCCACCCAATTTCCCCCATTGGTAAGAAATATTTCCCCAAGAGTACCTTCCACCCCACCTGTTTTATCTACTTTCTTTATCTTTGGGCAGATGAAATTGTTAGCAAGGTAAGTAAGGTTTTAAATTGCCTCACTGATAACCAATAGAAATTCCAGCTGATAACTAAGAAATTGAAATCTTCCATATCCCTATACTTTGGCTGTATTTTGCCATCTTGCCTCTGTATGTTTTGTAAAGTCGTCAGAGATGTACCATTTCATTGCATCTATTTGGCTACAGAAAATGATGATACACTCTCACAGTCATATTTTTCTTTTTATTCTCTCTTCTTATAATCTCTCCAAATCTGCTTCTACTACAAAGATTTTTAATACAAACTCAAAATACCATCCTCAAAATATTATGTTACTTTTCTTCCCCATTTCAAATGCTCATCTAGAGTTATATTTTTATTTTGCTTAGTTTTATTTTCTCAGGGTGTATTTTTCCATTAGTAACTTTCAATTTTAAAACTTACATCTATACATATTAGGGATATCTGTGAGAAATATCTGTTACCTTTTCTTCAATAAAACAATATAATGCCAGATAATTTAAACTCTCAGCATATTTAGTTGTCATCAGAGATTGTATTACTTTTGAATCCCTTATCTTTTTGTTTTGTATGAATCACTGAATACTTTCTAACAGTGTCATTTCTTTTCCACTTTTATTAGTCTTCCACCATAGCCTCTCTCTCTCCATAATTATTTGGGAGCTATTTTCATCATATCAGCTAACTTCTGAAGAAATTAGCTTTTGATATGACTCCAGCCTTTATAAGACCACATCGCTTTCGTGTCATTGTTCTTATACATACTTGGCAATTATATTTTTATGATTCCAGAATCTTGACAAAACCATTTGACTTTTCATTCCATTTCATGTAGATTTTGAAGCTGCTGATTACCTTCCTGTTCAACTCCACAGTATCACTATTTACAGTCATGAAACAGATTTCTTTCAGTTTGCCACAACTTTTCTTTGAATTCTTCTCCCCAAACCTAGTATAACCTGAAAGTGTCTTATGTTACTTAAAAGCATTCTTCATTTATTCTACAATTCTAATGAAATATGGACTAATAGCCTCAAGTAAGTAATTTATATCACTGTGCCTTGAGGATTTGAAAACAAATGGTCCCTACCACTAAAAGTACTTACTTTTAGATAAAATACAAAGGGGCCTTATGCTAGATTTATTATGATTTATACACAACTCCATAATATTTACCAATTGTTTTTTAAATAACAGCTTTACTGACATATGTTTCATATAAAATTCACTCTTTAAAAATATACGCTTCAGCCATTTTTAGTATATTTTCGAAGTTGATCTATCTTCATCACTAATTTTAGAATATTTCATCATCCCGAAAAGAGACTTTATTCCCATTAGCAGTTTTTCTCCATTCTCTCCTCCACTCAGCTTCTGGCAACCACTATTATATTTTCTGTTTCAATTGATTTACTTATTCTGGACATTTCACAAAAATGAAAGCTGGAACATGTGGTCTTTTGTTAACTAACTGTCTTCTTTCATTTAACATATGCTTTCAAAATTCACCCATGTTTTAGCATATGTCTGTACTTCATTTATTTTAACACTTGAATAATATTCCACTGAATGAATATTTGTTTATCCATTCATCAGTAATTAGACATTTAGGTTGTTTCCACTCTTTTGGTTACTATGACTAATGTTGCTCTGAACATTTGTGTAGACATATATTTTAATTTTTCTTGGTTACATAGCTAGGAATAGAACTGCTGGGTCATATGATAACTCTATGTTTAACATTTTTAGAAACTGTCAAATGTTTTTTGAAGTGGCTGCAACATTTTATAATTCAACCAACAATGAATGAGGATCCCAATTTCTCCTCATACTCACCACCATTTGTTATTATCTGCCTTTTTTATTTTAATCATCCTAGAAGTGATATCTCATTGTGGCTTTGATGCATATTTCCCTAATGATTATTGATGTTGAAGATTTTTCATATACTTATTGGACATTTGTATAGCTTCTTTGGAGAAATATCTACTCAAATCTTGTGCCCAGTTTTTAAATTAAGTTGTCTTTTTATTGTCAAGTTATGAGTTCCTTATATATTCTAGATACAAATTGCTTGTCAGATATATAGTTGTAAATATTTTGTCCCATTCTATGAGTTGTCATTTCATTTTCTTATGGTGTCCTTTAAAGCAAAAACTTTTCTAAATTTGATGCATTCCAGGTTATCTATCTATATGTTTTTTTTCAAGCAAGATAGAAGTTTATTCACTTTTGTAAAAAGAGAGCTGAAGGAAACCAGTTCAGGGCTGCTGTGAGAGCTCCATGATACTCGAGGACCAGCTGTCTTGCGTGTCCAGGTTATCTGTATTTTCTTTTGTCCATTGTGCTTTTGGTATTATTTCTAGGAATGCATTGCCTAATCTGTTTACAAATATTTACATCTATGATTTTTTCCAAGAGTTTTATAAGTTTAGTTCTTACATTAAATCTATGATCCATTCTAAGTTATTCTAGTGTCCCAGAGCCATTTGTTGAAAAAATTCTTCTGTCTCCATTGAATGGTCTTGACACCCTTGTTTGAAATCAATTGACCATAGACGTACGGATTCAGTTCTGGACTCTTAATCTTATTTGATTGATCTGTGTATCTGTCCTTATGCTAGTACACTGTCGATTGCTGTAGCTTTGTAATAACTTCTGAAATGATGTGCAAATCTTCTAACTTCGTTTTTCTTTATCAAGATTGCTTTGCTTTGGATATTCCAGGTTCCATAATTATTTTCAAATGTGGTAAATATGCTTAAAAACTGTTAGTTCTTAAGTAGCATTTAGTTACTATCATTGTAAACTGTAGCTTATTTTTTTTAAATTTGCATTTTCTGCAGTTTTTACCACCTTATTTCCAGGAGTGCTAGAAACTCATACCCTTTCCACGTACATGGGTAGAATAATTGTTAACTTGGCATCTCATGAAACACAATACTGGCTTTATTTGTTGAAGAGCTCATGTACATGCTTGATTTGAGTGTTAAGATTTGCCTGGGAGAACAACCAAGTGCATATTGCTATTTTAGAAGATCTACAGTTATAACATAGGCTTTCCCATGTTGTAGAAATAAAAGGTAAGAAGTAAAACCAGCTGATTGGACTCTACTTAGTGATGGTCTTAGTAACGATCTAGCCTCAGACTAGCCTTCTTGGTAAACACTGTAAAAAATATCTCTCTCCTCTCTCATGGAAAATTAATTATTATTATGAATTTTAATCATTGTTTAATTTTTGCTTTTAATGATGAATTATTTAAAAAATTTAACCTAAAGTTGATATTATTATTTGCACTAGACACACTGCATTAGCTAGATAATCTGTCTGTAGTTGCCCAAAGTTGAGAAACACTATCCTGGAGATTAAAAAGAACATTTAACAAATATTAAAAATTTTACAAACTTTCCAGGAGTAACCCTGTGCCTCAGAAACCGAGTAATATTTTACAATTATTTGAAGACTATTTTCTTCAATTCATGGAGATAAAATGTCAAGGCAATGATAAAAATCCCAGAATAGCTCATATGTAGTTTTATTTTGCCTTTGTATCTGGTGTTGTGATTGCTGTTGGAGGGCTTTTGCTCTCTTTAACAACACAGTTTTGATTTTCTAAATGAAATGCATCCCAGAAAAAGTATCTAGTGAATAATTTTAATAACAATTTATGGAGCTATCATGGGACAAGCAGTCCTCTAACACTTATTTGCCCTTGAGATTTAGAAGAAATCATATCTCTAGTGCTCATAATAAGAAGCTAATTTAACTGAGTTCAAGTTAGCTGTGAACAAATGGATTAACAAGCACCTTATTAAAATTTTAATTTACATTTCATTTATCACATTTAATAGAATCAACTTTGTTGTTTCAGGGCGGGGAAGAGCATTAATTTCCAAGCATAACTTTAGGTACCATTAGGTTCAAATGTTTTTATTGTTGGTTTTCATAGCTACCATAATTATGTACCCTACATAGCAAGGAAATAAAAGATGCATAACATAACATTTTGTTGTTAAAGACCATTTAATTATTCAACAAATTAAAAACATTTACATTTGTATAGCTTTTGAATTTTCTTGCCACTGTAGAATGTTTAATTTAGGTAATTTAAGATCTTTGGTCCTTTCAGATTGTAATGTAGGTAGTTACATATTTCTGTGTCTGGAGGAATAATCTGGATTTTCATTGATAATGTTTTGACTTAAGGCTTTATTTCTCATGCTACTTATTTTTCCCTTTGTCTCTGAAGTATTTCTGTTATCTGCATATGACAGTATTTTGATCACATTTATTAACAAAAATTCATGCATTTATTGGCAATATAAGAATATTGCTATGTCATCAGGAGAAAATGACTCTATATATGATAGTATTTACTATAATACCAACAAACAAGGGACTAATGAAAAAATGTTGGAGTATACAAGTGTTAACTTTAACAGGGAAAAAGAAGTACTTGAAATCATTGTGCATATTAAAAGCTTTTACTCAGTCTTGTCCCTAATGCAAATCAGTTGATTACTTGACCAGGATTGAAAGGCTATTCTTACCTTTTACTTTTGATCTGTCTTTAAAATTGATTTATAATTATTATCCTTGAACTCTGGTGGTTCTTATGAAATAATTGATGGCTTTGATCCATTTTTACAATGCCAATCATAAGGCCTTGATATACTTGAAGGCACAACTTTAATCACCTTATAGATTTCTGAGTAAGGAAAAAATAAGTATGTATTGAAGGGCCTTTATTCTGTTTTCAGAATTAGTATCCTGTCAAGATATTTTTCAGATTATATCATCAACATAGTAAGAAGTAACATTTCCTTAAAGTGAGACAAGTGATCTAATTTTAATGACAGCTCCTGTGAATGTCAGGCACCCAGATATAGTTTATAATGTTTAGTAATTACAGCAATCTTTCTCCTCTTTTACTAATTATTTCAAGAAAAAGAAGTAAAAGCTTTAAGAATGGGCACAAAAGGCAGCTATATTGGCTCTTTTTTGTAAAGCAAATAGCTTTCAAATCATTCCATTAGCTGTCATCACAGTACAAAAAGAATTAATCAAAAGTGACACCAATTTCAAGGGCCTGACAAAATCTCATGAGAAAAACAATCCCATCATAAAAAGAGAGAAATTAACAGTACTGTCCTTGATTCCATAAAGAGATTTCACTTTTCTCCCCCTGTGCATCCACATTTGTATTATAGAAGATTATATAGAAAATGTATGTTTTGATTTCTTCTAGTGCATTTAATGCAAGGAACTAAAGTACTAGTTAAAGTGAATCAATACATTATTCAATATCTTGTTTTTTCCTGAGTTATTCTTTTTTTCAGACAATTAGTATCTTGTTACCTTGGTATCTTTGTTAGCTTATTTTCTTGATTTTGACTATTTTTTTAGCATAATATCTGAAATTGTTAGAATCTTGTGCAGAATGGTGGAGAATCACAACAGACAACTAAAATATGCATCGCTTAAAAACTAAAAGTAAGATAAAAGTAGAGAAGGACATATGAGAAAAAGGTACCTTTGCTGAGCTTAAAATGGAAATATCCAAGAATTTCTAATTTGATATCACTTATTGTATAGTTGTTTTTGAGTACCTACTAAAATAAAAAGACTTTATGTTTACTTGGAGTGTTCCAAGGCTGTATGCTCTTACTTGTTAATACTTGATAATTGGTAACTCCTTGATATGCACAGGGGTAATTATTACTTCTATTTTTTAGTAGAGTTAAGCAAGGCTCAGAGTGATGAGATTACCAAGATAAGAATTTATTAAAGTGGGGCTGTCAGACCTGGGTCTCTAATTACTTCTTCAATACTTTTCCCACTACTTTACAGCTCCTATCTTACTATGTTCTGCGCAAAGCACCATAAGCCTCAAACTTTAGTAAGAGGTGAGTAGGAGAAATACATTAAAGCTAATTCCTTCTTTCTAATTGTTCCATTGGGATCTATCAGTGAACAAAACAAAGGTCCCTGTCTTTGTGACATAGAAGAGGAAGACAGAAAATGAGTAATAAACACAATAAATAAATGAATAAATGGATGAATGAGTTAATAAATAGACAAATAAATGGAAGATACTAAGTTCTATAGAAACAAAGAAAATCAGGGCTTGGAGCATTGGGAGTGCTGGGGTGGAGGTGTGGGAGAGATTGCCCTTACTGAAGTTTCTTTCTTCTTTTGTTTAGGAAAGTGTGTAACAATTTCTACATGCCTCATTATAATATACATAAAAAATATAAAGTATAATAATTTAAAGATAAATTATATAAATGTAAATTATATATGTGTGTGTATATACACACACACGTTTGATCATTATTCACAAATCCTGTATTTGTGAATTCACCTACTTGCTAAAATTTGCTTGTAACCCAAATCAATCCTCATGGCACTTTGTTGATCATTCACAGACATGCACATATACAGAGTAGCAAAAAATTTGAGTCACCGATGTACATATTCCCAGTTGAACAAGGCAGCACTTCCTTCTTATTTCAGATCTCAGTCTGTAAACAAGTATCCTCTTCACTGTATATTTAGTGCCACATTTTCTACAACGTTGTCCTTTTCGTTGGTGATTTTGCTATTTAAAATCGGCCCCAAGCATAGTGATGAAGTTTTGTGTAGTATTCCTAAATGCAAGGGATTATATTGTGCCTTATGGAGAAAATAGGTGTGTTAGATTAGCTTCATTTGGGCATGAGTTATAGTGCTGTTGGCTGTGAGCTTAACGTTAATGAATCAATGATATATATTAAATAAGATCTCTTTAAAGATAAACACACATAAAACAAGATTATGTACAGTATTGATAAGTTGATTAAAATGTTGTGACTAGAGGCTCTCAGGAACCTAATCCTGTGTTTCCCCTAGGGGAAATGATTCAGTATTTGCTAATTCAGACTTTGTAATGACTTTATAGAACATAACTCCTGTGAATAACAAGTAGTAACCACATAAGGTTATAAGGCATTTAATATATATTAAAATTAAAATTTTAATTGCAAATGATTCTAATTTCCACAAATAAGCCTGATTATTTCCTTGCTAGCTACATACTTTATGTTTAGTATTATTCTATATGATGTAAGAGCTTAAAAAGCATTTTTCTTGAGGAATTACTAAGTGATTCTGGTTGAGATTTCTCAATCTGATGCTGTTTCAGGAGAAGGTATTTTGGAGCTCCTTGAAAATGTTCTATTAGCTAGGATCTTACCACTTGATATGTGGCTCATTTCAATACCTACTCTATAACACTATGCTCATTTCTGTATTTTTCTCCCTGATTTTCTCTTCATGCTTCAGTCTGGATATTTTCTATTGATCTATCTTTGAGTTTACGAATCTCCTCTTATGCTGCATCTAACCTACTGTTAAACTTATTGAGTACATAATTTCAGTTTTTATATTTTCTTTTGTAGAATTTCCATTAGACTCTTTTCTATAGATTCTAATTCTGTTTTAATGGATGTTGTAATGAGTCTTTGAATATGAAAAATTAAACTCAGAACTGACTATAGGGTAGAAAGTTAAATTGGTTTGCCTAATACTAATACGGTGAGATGGCTTGGAAACAGAGAAGTAAAGAGACAAGGAGAGAATATTGAGGGTAAGTGTATGTTCTGAGGAATATGGTGAAGGATTGGACAGACCAGTGAGAAATGCTGTAATATAATCATACCACCTCTCCCCTCATTGCCGCACACGCATACATACCACACACACACACACACACGCACACACACACACACACATGCATTATTTACCTTATACCTTCTGCTAAGACTGTTGCTCATGCATGCTCTTGTGAATTACTTTGGGGGAAATCAAGGAAAAAAACAGCCAAATTTCACATTTAAAGCAGTGAGATTAAAACAACTGAAGAATATAAAATACAGGTGAGATTAAGTTCTAGAAATTTGGAGCCAAGTGTTCCCATGAAAACCTAATTCCCTAAGAATTCACAGAAATCCTATGTAAGGTATTGGACTTCCTTCGTAATATGGGATAAGGCTCACTAAGCTGTTATCAGAAATATAACTAATTGAAGCAAAGTGCAAGCTTGCAGAAGTTTTTCCAGGAAGAATTGTTGAATGGAGCCAAGGATGGGCCTATCTGTAACAAAAATATCTTGAAGAAAGGCACTCGCAAAGGTAGGAGGGTAACAGGATTGATGGCGTCTGAAAGTCAAAGCAGCAGAGTGTCTTAAGGAGAAGGGAGTAGTAAACAGCATCACATATAGTTATTAAGTAAGACAAGACTGCATAAATATATTTTTTTTTGATCACTTAAATCACATGAAGCTTTAGCAAGAGCAATTTGAGCCAGTAGCTATGGTACTAGAAGCCAGAAAGTAGTGGGCTGAAGCATAAACTGCAAATGATAAATAAATGCAGTAAGCACTTAGTACTTTTCCAAGAAGCTTTGCAGTAAGGTAAGGAGGAAAAAAGGAATGATAGATAGAGAAGGGTTGTGAAGTTCTCTTGTAACATGTACTGATAAAGGGCCAGAAGAGAGAAAGGTATTAAGCATACACCAGAGCCCTCCTTTTTAACTTTTTTTCTGGTGTGTGTGACACAGACTATGTTTACTACAGTTTGCATGCCTTTTGAGGGAATTACTGGTGTCCTGAAAAGCTAATTGTTTCTAGGATAAGAGCCTTTGCACCAAAGAGAGAGAAACGAATGATGGACCAAGGTTCTTGAGACAGAAGGAATGAATGAGATCAAGAACAAGGGTGAGGCGTGTCTTGAAATTGAAGGAGTTACCATAATTATTTCTCTTATAACATTAAGTGCTTTTGGAGACAATAAAGAGATGGCATACATTACATACACTGACTTACTGAGTAGTTCAACAAGATTCTAAGTCTACTCTATAGGTGGAGAGATGAGAGGCTGACCAGAACTTTCTTCCAATCAAAAGAACATAGAGTTTGGAATTCCCCAAACCTGTCATCTCTCAGGTCGCTACTCCAGTCAGAGACAACCCTTTCTCTATGCTTCAAGGGCAGTGTGTACCTGCCTCTTATATATCAATTAACCACCATGTTTGCTCTTTGCAAATTATTTATTTATTTATATCCCTGCCTTATGCTAATAAAAAGGCAGATGGATTAAACTTGCCACGTTATATTGTAATTGTTTGCTTCTGTCTGACGAATAGTTGACAGCGGCATATTTTTTTCCTCCATTGCTAAATATGTACTGAATAAATGAGTTAAATTATTTTTCAAGTTGCAATGTAGTGAGAGCAATGAGAAATCTGATACATATATAAGTGATTCCTAGGAAACACAGACTCTGAGTAACCATCATGAGTTGAAAGTTAATGTTTGCTCTTGAGTATTACCCATATGAAAATGTAAGCAAGATTATAGACTGATTAACACCCTGATACTGAATTCAAACTCTTGTAGTTTGTATTAATAAAATGATAATAACTACTGTCTTAAGTGGCACCCCTGTATATGGGACACTTATGTATGTATTTATACATATGCACACACACACACACACAGAAAAAATTGAAGTTGCAAGAGAATATGTAGCTTGTTTAAAGCCATAGAACTTGAAAGTGGAGGAGCAGTAATGAACCAAAACTCCCCATCTTCCTTGCAGATTCTATCAATATTCCCATAACTCTCATGAAACATGCTAAAGGAGCAGGTGTATTTTCTGATTGGTGCCTGAATCAGGAAAAATTACTGTCTTTCTGGAGAAATATTTTTCATGTCAGTTTTCTAGTACATTCTCATAGAATTAGGAGAGGCTGAGTCAGAGCACGATTCTCCTTGAATACTACAGACCCACTTTCCTTAGGACATATGACATATGATACATTTTGATGTGATTATTGGTAAGTTGCCATGTTAAGAGACCCACCCCAATTAAAATGTCATCCAAAACAGTTTGTTTCTCTTGACCATTCGACTCTGCTGAAAGTGTGAAGGGTCTGAGATTTTATTCTACTTTGAAGCTGAGAATGTAACCTGTGACAGTGTCGTATAGGGTAGCAGAAGATAGGAACTCTGAGGTCAGAGACGAAGACGTATCTCACTCCTGGCACATCAGCGACCAGTATGAACCCTGACATATTTGCATCAGTTTTCCTTGGCTCCTAGTTCCACAGTGCAATGTGAATGGGCCCGGATGGATGCCTGTGTGTACAGGGTGTGTTACTGGACTCAGAGAGGATCCCTGAGTTTAGGGAACCTGAGTGTTTATAACGGGCAGTGTAATGGCCCTTCGCTCTGCAGGGAGACATGTCTCTACCTCTCAAGGCTCTAAGCAAAACTGTCTTTTGCTCTGAAGGGAGACAATCTATTTTCCAAGGGTGTTTGTTATACAAACATCCTTGAAAAAAATAGTCTGGAACAAAGGATAGTTAGTGACTTGAAACAAAAGGGCAGTCAATGCCTCACTTCACAAAATGTGTAGAAATGTGAGAAACTCATGGAAGATTGTTTCCCAACAGGCTCTAAAAATTCATCTCTCTTTGCAAACTTGAATATGTTGCTGGGAGCTGTTTCCATTTTAATTGCTCAGTATACTATGCCAGTTACTCAGCGTCCTCGCTTAGAAACATGCATTTTGATCTCATTAGGCTGTGGGTATGATTATCATATGAATCATAAATGGTGGTATGATATACTCACCAACTTAAAGTAGGAGCAGCTCCTATTTCTCTTCAATTACATATAATTACCCTTGGAAAATTGTATGAAAAGACTCATTTTACACTGGTGTGTCACTTAATTACACATCAGGAGTGACATGAAAAATTCAAAATATTCTATAAGGCTTTTTTAAAAAAAAAGTAAACCAAGGCATTTCTCACTCCAATATTAACCAAAATCAAGAGTTTGTGGATCACCAAGGTTCTTGCATATAAACTCAGGTTTCTGTTACTCAAACTGAGTAACCAAACCTTACTAGAGCTTCCAATTTCCTACCTGGGAAGGTTATGGAAGCCCCAAGGGTGTGTTGCCCACTCTGCTCCAGGCTGTCTGCATGCTTTCTTCCTTTTTCGATTCCTGTGTGCTCGTTCAGTCCATTCCATCCCTTGTTTTGTTTTCTTTTTCAAATCTAAGCCAAGTTGCAGTATATAAAGCCATCTCCCTCACTCTTCTCTTCTTAGCTGCTTTGGGAAACACACACAGAGATGCTTTTCTATTGGAGGATTTTAATGATAATCACTGTGGAGAAAGCAAGTGAGATGAACTGCATTCAAATAGGAAATGGCAAAATTGCAGATATCAGACAAAAAAAAAAGTTCTTAGAGTGTAAGAATCCTTCAAAGGCTCCCCATTTCTTACCAGATAAAGTCCAAACACCCTAGATAAAAAAGCTGGCCCATCGTCTTATCTCTACTTCTCTTTCTATCCTCATGTCACTCATCACTTGCGGTGCTCCTGCATTCACCACACTGTTTCTGGCCAAGGTCTCCCCTGTATTCATGCTTCACCATGCTTAAGAGATGCTTTTTCCTCTCATGTTTGCCTTATTTATTCTTTCCCTTCTTTGAAGCTCTACATTCAGAAGTTTTGTTAATTAATCGTCTGGAAATTTTCCCTGACTATAAGAGGTATGCCCATAATGTACCATGTATATTTTTATAATGTTCTTAACCCAATTAAAATATTATAATATATAATTATAAAATTATATATCTATATCTTTATATCTATATCTGTATCTATATCTATATCTATATCTATATCTGTATCTGTATCTGTATCTGTATCTATCTATCCTACTCCTAAACTACAAGTCAGTGAAGACAAGCATTTCCCCAGGACATGTGGTAGGTATTCAATGTTTGTTGAATGAATGAGTAAATTTCTCTTTCCAGAATCACCCCTGCTGGTGCTAGTCTCACACGGTATATTCTTCCAACCCTAGCACTTCCTTTGGCATCGTTGCACTCCTTACTGCGTTTTCACCCATGCTCTTTCCTTGTCAGAACAGCAATCTCTGAGTCAAGCCCAACTCCCTCTGTTAAGCCTCCACTGATAAACTGCCGCCTCCACCTCTGACAGACTGAAAGGATGCCCCCAATGAATCCTGTATTGATACTTGCATTGTCACACGTAAAATATTTTTAACACATTATTTTTTTTTCATGTCTTTCTTTAACTACTAAGTTGAAAGCCCTTGAGAATGACACAGTCTGGTAATTATTTTTGCCAGCCCAGAACCTAGCAAAATGCTTGCTTCTTGATAGTTTGTTAAATGAATAAATTGATTATTCAATAAATGATGACCCTTTACCTGCGACAACTGACTTCCATGCTGATTCAGTAATGGAAGCTCAGGGCTTCTGCTGCCCGCGTTTGTAATATTGAAGGTGGCATTCATCAAAGTCAATTTTTATCTCTGGCTTTTTTTCCCGGTTTGAAGAGGTAATAAAAGCAGGTTAGACATCTCTTTTGTCTCAAATAAGGCATTTGCATTTCTGAAGACCTCTTGATTAGTTAACTCCTAATTATCCTGCTTTTATCCAGCCAACTCATTATAATCTCTAGCTAGACATTTTTTTAACAAAAACATGTTTTCATCTAAAGGATCTTGGATAAAAAAATATTTGCTTGAGAAGAGCGTTTGAAGAAACTTTCCTAGGCATTTTGCAAGAACAATTCATTCAGGAATAACGGCACAAACACTTTTTGAACAACCACTCTTTGCCTGGCAAATCCCCCTAAATAGAAATCAAACGAAGAGATAAGATTAGACTGGATAAAAGCAGAGAAGCGATTGTGTTAGAGCCATTTCTCATAATATGCGGGGTTTTCTGACTACTTAGGAATGTAAGAGAGGGATGTGTGGTAGTATATATCTATTTAAAATGCAAAGACAATAGGTATATTCTGGCTATGCTTTAGGAAACGCAAAGAAAACAATGTCAAGTTAATAGCCACCTTGACAAAATATTTAGAAAACCAGAGGTTGGAGGAGATACAAATGCAGCATTCATAAGTTAGACTGGTAGATCTGGTGGCTAGCTGCAAAAAAAAGGTATATATATAAAATATATATGTATATATTTAATAATTATTCAATGCAACCTCATTTTTAAAAAAATTAATTTTGTAAGTGAAATAGGGAGCATTTTCTTTTCTTTTTTTTAAAATTTTATTTATTTATTTTATTTATGGCTGTGTTGGGTCTTCGTTTCTGTGCGAGGGCTTTCTCTAGTTGTGGCAAGCGGGGGCTACTCTTCATCGCGGTGCGCGGGCCTCTCACTATCGCGGTCTCTCTTGTTGCGGAGCACAGGCTCCAGACGCGCAGGCTCAGTAATTGTGGCTCACGGGCCCAGTTGCTCCGCGGCATGTGGGATCTTCCCAGACCAGGGCTCGAACCCGTGTCCCCTGCATTGGCAGGCAGATTCTCAACCACTGCGCCACCAGGGAAGCCCTGCAACCTCATTTTTGTAAAACACAATTCTAGATATCATAATGTGTAGAAAATTAAAGAAAATATGCTCCCTGCACTCAGAAACTCTTATTTTGCAGGGGAGGGTGAGAAGAACTTTGTTCTCAGTTTTAGAGGGACTAATTTAGAACTGAGACCAAGGCCTGTTTTGCAGTCTGACAGATGCCACACATGGGTTAAGAAGATCCAATCATAATTAAATGCAACAAGTTATTAGTTGCTCTATAGTTAGTTTTGAAACCGAGTTCCCCTAAAACCAAGTTTCCTTCCTGAGTTTATGATTATCTTCTCTCTCCAAAACTTTATTCCCTTTCTTGTTCTCTCTGACCTTAATCCTGTACTAACTGAACTCTCACCAACCAGAGTCAGATGACTAAATTGCTGTTGTTAACATCGTTAATGTACTAAAATTTCTATGATACATATAGAATGTACACAATAGTGTACATGTATACATATACACTATATATACATATTAGTGTACAAACTCAGGTTATTTCTCCAGGGCAAGATGAACAAAAAGACCCCCAAGCTATGGACCACCTGGCTGAGAATTGTAAACCAGAGACATCCTGACACCTGAAGCTATGAGTAAGAAATGTCACAGACGTGTCATGAGTTGATGACTAATCACAGCCTCTTTGTTCTTCCCTGTTAAAAAGCCCCCTGAACTCAAAGACCAAGTGGGAGTGGACCTGAGGCTTGTCTCCCACTCCCTTGCTTGGTGCCCTGCAAGAAACCCTTACTTTGCTACAAACCTGTTGTCAGTGTTTGGCTTTTTGCTCTTCCAGCACACAAACCCTTGTTCGGTTACAGTTTCTGCTACCTGTAGGTTCGCCTGGACCGGGTGGGTCACCAGATAATGGTGGGAAAGGCTGAACTGAGACAAATGGGCACACAGAGGACTCAAGCAAACCAATCTTATTTAAATGATTGTTCAGCACTCATTCATAAGAAATCCTGAAGAAGATGCTGAAGAAATGCATCCTGTAGGGAGAAATCTAGAGAGAAGGTCGTCTGTAGCAGTATTCAGCACTTTTTTTATTTCCCCTTTTTATTTTCAGGTCTGGCCGAATTGTGTTTCCCCACTCAAACGACAAGTCAGATCTGTAAGGAGATTCGTGGCTACCATTTGTTACTTGCGTGTGCACCTTATTGGGTAAGAGTTGTTGCACACCAGAAAAAACTAACTTGAAAAGACACACACACCCTGATGTTCATAGCAGCACTATTTACAATAGCCAAGACATGGAAGCAATGTAAATGTCCATCGATAGTTGGATAGATAAAGTAATATGTATATATTACTTTATATATATATATATATATTACTCAGCCATAAAAAAGAATGAAATAATGCCATTTGCAGCAACATAGAAGGACCTAGAGATTATCATACTGAGTGAAGTAAGTCAGGTAGAGAAAGACAAATATCATATGATATCACTTATATGTGGAATCTAAAATAGACGCAGATGAATTTATTTACAAAACGGAAACAGGCTCATAGACATAAAAAAACAAACTTACAGTTTCCAAAGGGGAAAGGGGGTGGGGGAGAGATAAATTAGGAGTTTGGGATTAGTAGATACAAACTACTATGTGTAAAATAGATAAACAGGGGCTTCCCTGGTGGTGCATTGGTTGGGAATCTGCCTGCCAATGCAGGGGACACGGGTTCGAGCCCGGGTCTGGGAAGATCCCACATGCCACGGAGCAGCTGGGCCCGTGAGCCACAGTTACTGAGCCTGCACGTCTGGAGCCTGTGCTCCGCAACAAGAGAGGCCGCGACAGTGAGAGGACCGCGCACCGCGATGAAGAGTGGCCCCCACTTGCCGCAACTAGAGAAAGCCCTCGCACAGAAACGAAGACCCAACACAGCCATAAATAAATAAATAAATAAATAAACCCAAAGTTTAAAAAAAAAATAATAGGTAAACAGCAAAGTTCTAATGTATAGCACAGGGAACTATATTCAGTATCCTGTAATAAACCATAATGGAAAATAATATGAAAAATATATATATGTATAACTGAATAACCTTGCTGTACACCAGAAACTAACACATTGTAAACCAACTGTACTTTAAAAAAAAAAAAAAAAAGTTGTCGCACACCATTTTCACACACAGGAACTTAGCAAAGTCTATTACCTTGCAACCATAAATTGTACTTTTGCTGAAATTCTTATTAAATCCCTTTCATCCTTAATTACGGATTTCCAAAAAAGTGTTTCATCTTCCTTTAAAAACCTTGACCAGGAAAACTATCTTACTGGAGTTGACTCTACTTAATGGTAGATGAATATGGTATATGAAAATTCACAGAGAGCAGTGCCACTCAATTTTGCCAAACTTCTCGCTGTTACAAGTCTTGTTTAGTTATGTTTCTGCTGTTACACACCTGTGTTAGAGGACTTCATTATCCAGAGAAGTATGTTTTAGTGCAGAGTTTTATTTTGAAGGTAAAAAGTGGCTGAAATTTTAATCTACTGTGCAAGTGCATGGGTGAGTGGAACAAACATTGTTCAGTTACTCAGAGGAAGCTCTTCACTTTTTATCTGAAGCCAAGATTTCAGGACTAATAGAACTCTTCATCAAGCTTCACATATTTTAATTCAGTAGAGGTAGGTTTTGGATAAATCCCTATCATTATAGCTATAGCCACGTTCATAAGTACATTGAGTTAGTTTAGGAACATGGCCTGGGCTAAATGTTTATAGGTCATACCAATATCTATCTATCAATCTTTCTATCTATCATCTATCTATCTATTTATTGTCTAGTTAGTAGCTAGCTGGCTAGCTGGCTATATATCTACAAATCATCTGTAATATCTCCATTTTATAGTTAAGAAGTTGAAAATCAGAAATAATAAGTAACATTTAGTGAGTAGAATGTCAGAATTAAAGATTCTCTTTCAATTCAAAACCCTATGGACACCCCTGCCCCGTCCATGAAGGCATATACTACAAAAATCTAACAGGTAAAATACTATCAATTTTGAAATAAACGTTTTTGAGGACATGTCTCAATGATCTATTACAAAATCTGAGGGGGTATGGAGCTCTCTTTTAAGACAGTCTTGATGCCACCCTCTCCTCTTCCCATACTTGATTCCATCATTTGAGGTACTAAGTGGCACCTTATAGTGGAGAGGGGAGGAAGGAGGTCTACTGTCTCCAAAAGGCATGTATATTAAAGTAGAAGTGAGCAGCGAGGCATTGGGAAGAAGCTTTCCTTTACTTATAAAGTGAGCGTGGTTGGTTACATAAATTTTATCAGTCAGATAACGTGTCATTTCAAAAGTTTCTGAGAGCCTAGCCCAGATAAGAGGCAAAAGAAAAAGAAAGAATTGCTGGGTATGTTCGCAAGAATGATGACGAGGGAATCTGATCTGAGAGGTAAGTTTCTGAGTTTGGAGAATCTGGAGTGGGTCTTGAAAGGGGAAAACACTGGAAGACATGAAGCCAAGGAATAATGCCTTGTATTTTACAGCTGTACCTAAGACTAACTTTCTTGTTAATTAAGGAATATAAAACACTTAGAAACTAGGTTAGAGTTTTCAAAATTAAAGATAAATTATCTAGAGCAAGTTATTTAATGTTGGATTACAATATTCACTGCTGATAAAGAAGTAATATTCTCTGTACTTCCTTGGAGAGTAGGCTCAGTAGTCAAGTGTATAGACGCCGCCATCATTTCATCACTCATTCATTCTACAAATATTTGATGGGTTCCTATTTGATGCCAGGCACTGTAGTATCCCTAGGAGAGTCAACAGTAATAAGACATCCACGACCACTGCTCTCATGGAGCTCTGCCCTTTGAGGCTAGGGTTGATTTCTTATGTTCTTTACTCTGTTTGAAACTCCCATCCCATCTCTGCCATTATTCCTATGCATATACTTCAGTTCGAAATTGCAGGAATCTCAGTCCTTTTTTCTAAGTCTGGATGATTCTAGGTGTGAGGAATACCATGACAACTACTGGTCTAGGTGGCAAAGGGCCACAATTTCCTCCTGAAAGAGATTTTTTAAATCCCATACTTTGACATTCATATGAGCAGGAAGGCAGAATCCAGTTTTGTAGATGATAAAATGTAGGTGAGAAAAATCAAAGCAGGAAGCCAAGGGTTCTCGGCGTGCCTACAGGTGTTGAGGACTAATCTTTAAAAGCAAAAATAGTATTAAGCCCTAAAAACTAGAGTGTGAGTCTTTGAATAGTTTTTAAAGTAAGTTGAGGGTGGAAACAGAAATCTGAGCTTGACTTACATAACTTTTGAATACTGAGCTGGCAACAAACCAATAGACAGCCATTCAAGCAAAAGTGAGGGGCTAACTTGAAATAACAAGTCAATGGGATGTGGAGAAACTAAAGAAGGTAAAAAAGATGGCAAAGTGTTAGGCTGAGGTCAGTAACAACACTGGAATTTCTCTCTGAAAGGCAAGTGGCAAAATCAAGCTAGCTATGGAGTGAGTTTTTAAAGTGTTATTTGACTTAAAATTGTGACCCAGGTGTCAGCTTCAGTTATACTTTAGCTTCTTAATACCAGTGTATTAGTCAGCTTGGGCTGCCATAACAAAATACCATAGTCTGCATGCTTAAACAACATAAATTTATTTTCTCATAGTTCTGGAGACTGGGAAATCCAAGATCAAAGTGTTGGCCAGTTCAGTTCAGTTTGTCCATGGAGGTTCTCTTCCTGGCCTGCAGATTGCTGCCTTCTCTTTCTGTCCTCACATGTCAGAGAGAGAAAGAAAGAGAGACAGAGACAGATAGGCAAAGAGACAGAGAGTTAGAGAGAGACAGAGAGACAGAGAGCAAGTTCTCTTGCGTCTCTTTTCCTAAGGCATTAATCCCATCATGAGGGCTCCACTCTCATGATCTCAAAATCTACCTATGTCCCAAAGGTCCCATCTCTAAGTACCATCACAGTGGAGGTTAGGGCTTCAACATGTGAATTGGGGGGGAGGGGGGTTGCACAATTAATCCATAGCATTCTACCTCTGAACCTCCAAAATTCATGTCCTTCTCATACACAAAATGCATTCATTTCATCCCAACATCCTCCAAAGTCTTAACTCATTCCAGCATCGACTCAAGAATCTAAAGTCACATCTAAATACCATCTAAATCAGATATGAGGGAAACTTGAGGTATGATTCATCTTGAGGCAAAACTTGTCTCCAACTGTGAATCTGTAAAACGAGACAAGTTATGCACTTCCAAAGTAGGCATAGGTGGGACAGGCATAGGATAGATATTCCAATTCCAAATGGGAGAAATAGGAAAGAAGGAAAAAATGATGGATCCTAAGCAAGTCCAAAACTAGCAAGGAAAATTCCATCAGATTTTAAAACTCAAGAATAATCCTCTGGTTTGATGCTCTGCCTTCTGGACCCACTGGGGTGACGGTCCACGGTAACCAGTAGGACTCGTTCATTCACCCACTCTGCTGTGGAACATTTCCATGTCCTGTGGAAATGTTGAGCCTTCTCCAAGGTGTCTGTGAATCTCTCAGTCTTAAGTTCCCACAGTTTCCTATACCTTTAAGCTTTTCCTCCTGGGTGTACCAGCTTTGGCTAGCACTTATATTCAGAGAGGAAACTTAGCTCTTTCTGAAGTCAACCTAAGAAACTGACTCTTATACATAACATTCGCGAGCATGTTGTACTTCACTGAGGATTTTTGGAGAGGGTTTTTTACAAATGTAAAAACGTTAAATTGACACTGGTCATTTTATTCTTCAAATGATCTTTCACCCTTCCAATTCAGGTGGGTTTCCACTGGCTGATTTCTGGTACTGTCCCCACCTGCACATGTCCTCCTTGTTTGCCCTTCTTCTTCTCCATTCTCCCCCTTACTCTCAAGAACAAAGCAAAGCCCTCTCCTTGTAACCTACATTTGCCTTTCTTGCCTTGAATACTGCTGACGGTTTCCCAGGCTTCCAACTTCCACCCTCTGCCTCAATTGGTTCATCAAATTCTTTTCTTAAAAACATTCCCTGCCCAGGGAGAATTATGATGCCGAGTGTTAAGATAAATAAATAAATATATATTCCATATATATAATATTTTGATGGATTATATGTATTTCTTTTATAACATATACAAAATAAGAAAAAAAGCATGGAGAGCAAAGGTAATCTCTGATTTTACCATTCCCAGATGATAATATTTTAAGCTTGCTGCATGTTTTATTCTTTTTTCTTGTAACTTATTTTATGCAGTTATATATACAGATATAACAAAATGGTATAACACTTAGCAAGTTAACTGATAATTTGTTTTATCCAATTACATTTAACAGGTATTTTTCAATGCCATTACATGTTTTTCTACATCATTACTTATAATGGCTACTAAGTATTTAACTGAATATAGGAATAGAGCATAGTTCATTGGTCTTCTACTATTGCACATGTATTTTTGTTTCTAAATTTGTGCTAATATAAACAACACTTTGAAACACATTCTCAAATGTGTACCTTTGCTCCACATACACCCACAATGATTTTTAAAGATAAATTCCTAGAAGTGAGATAGCTACATCAAAGGATATTTGTTGCTGCCTTGAATAGTGTTGTTAAAGCCTTTTCAGGCAGCCCAGCTAGAGATAACCCACCTTATGTTTAATGGGGCCATGTCCTCTAAGCAGAAAGAGCTCCACTGGGGTCCTGGCAGAGTGAATCGGAGCCAAGAGTTATTTATTGTGGTCAAAAAGAGGTTAGAACTTCAACATGAATCCTCTTTTTTGATGACCTAGGGACAGGGACAAGGCATTTTTTCATTCATGTCTACTCCTCGCAATGTATATAAATTCTCATAGACACATATATTGCTTCTCCCATCCCATCTCAAAATGCATACACTCCTGTACAAGCACACAGTGTTTCACGTTGGCCAGGACAGTGTCCACAGAAGATGCGGTTGCTTTCAAGCTGTTCAAAGAACTCTTAGAGTTTAAAGTTTCATTTTATTTTAAAATACCATTTGCTTTCTGACTGTTTTTGAAGTGTGCAAAAATCACCCGTTCTTCCAGGGACAAATTTAGAAGTGAATTTATACATAAGAATGTAGAGAGATGTTTGTGTGAAGTGGTACTAGACAACTGTTATCATCGCAGTATCTGTAAGTGTCCTCTCAGATGAGTACAATATTCCCTGTTGTGTCAAGTGCCCTGTAGTTGCATTACATCCTCCCTCCCATTAAAGTACCACTTAGTACAATGGGGTGCAATTAAACCAATAGAGCATTGGTGGTCTGAAAGGTAGCTCTCTTCCAAAGTGCTTCATTTACTCCTCTGGGTTAGTAATGGCTGGTTTGGTGGGTTATTCAGAAGTAAGAAAATATTTCAGATCTAGACTACATGGGACAGAAATTATTATATCTGATTAGCATATTTTCAACTCAACTTTTCTACAAACATAGCCTTCATTTATCATTATCTTTTCTAAGGGCTGATAGAACAATAATACCCTTATGTAGCATACTCTAATGTTTTGTGGGGAAAATGATTTCTGGATTTTCCCCTGAATGTATTTTATTCTTCTCTTGTGTTTTGTCTTTCAGCTTGAATCATAAATTCATACAGAAGTGGTTATTTCTACCATAGGTACAGTCCTAATATATTGTTCATGCTCAGACATATTACATAAGGATTATAACGATAAAAATTTAGTCCCACAGAGACATTATTAGATTTTCCTTTACCTTAGATTACATGTCGTCCTCCTGGTAACATGTGATAGCTGGGTGATTCATGTGTTCTTAAATTTTTTAAATATTTCAGTATCTGATTTTTAGCTTTTTTTGGCTAGTTTTTCAGAAGTTTCTAACTCTACAAATTTCGTTTCTTCCATTTTTCTACCTAAAGACTGATATGAAAAGCTTTTTAATATCTTTGCCATTTTCCAGTTATAATAAATTTCATGTTCCTCTTGGTTTATTAGGTCTATTTTTTCTCAATTACCTTTTTCTCAATATAGAGTATTTATGAAATTCCATCTTGTTGCTTTAGTCTTACAGCTAGCACTTTTCCCTGATTTATCTTTTCCCCTTTAAATTTAAATTAATGCTATGTATTGTTGCTTTTCTCTTATTTATATTTATTTCTAGGACCTTTAAATAACAGTTTTTTGTATACTTTTCTTGAATTTCTATCAGCTGTTTCTTTCTGCTTTGCAATAGAAATTGTATGTAGTACTTTTTTAAAGTTTTACACATATCATTCAGTATACTATAATTATTTCCCAAACTTTTGTCTTTAATATAAACTGTCTGTGGATTGCCCAGCTCTCTAATGCTTCTACTTTAAATTTACACAATAGAACATTCTTAAGCTACACAAGTGGTAACCTGCATTAAAAAACAAAAAAACAAAAAACCCCAGAAAACAAAAAACAAGACAACCAGGTCCAAAATGGAGTTCCTTAGGCTAAGCCTGACATCACCAAACTGAGACTTCATTACAGTTTTGGCTTTCCCAGAAATGGAATCTTGAACCAGGAAGTCAGGAGGGTCTGATCAGCATTAGTTAGGTCATCTGCCTGAGAGACCCTGCCATCCTCTAAAGGAAAGTTACTTCGAAATCACCATCCCACCTTTTTTTTTTTTAGTATAACTTCACTTGTTCTTGCTTCCTTCACCCATAAAGTCTTTCATTTTGTACAGCTCCTAAGAGCTCCTTTCTATCTGCTAGATTGGATCCTGCCCAATTCAAATCAATTTTTGCTCAGATAAACTCTTAAAATATTTAGCATGCCTCAGTTTAACATTTAATACCCAATTCCCTCTATTTCCCCTTTTCTTTTTTTTTAAAATTAATTAATTAATTTATTTATTTATTTTTGGCTGTGTTGGGTCTTCGTTTCTGTGCGAGGGCTTTCTCCAGTTGCGGTGAGTGGGGGCCACTCTTCATCGCGGTGTGCGGGCCTCTCAGTGTCGTGGCCTCTCTTGTGGCGGAGCACAGGCTCCAGGAGCACAGGCTCAGTAGTTGTGGCTCACGGGCCTAGTTGCTCCGCGGCATGTGGGATCTTCCCAGACCAGGGCTCGAACCCGTGTCCCCTGAATTGGCAGGCAGATTCTCAACCACTGCGCCACCAGGGAAGCCCCTATTTCCCCTTTTCTAGGCTTGGAATCCGGCAGAGACTTTTTGTGGAGTAGACAGAATCAGCTCCCAGGATTTATGCCTCAGAACACGCGGGTGGTCACCCACACGTATGCAGCGATTTGCAGGGGTCCTCTAGGAACTGGCTTCTCCACGTGTGGGCCCCAAACAGCCTCCCTGGCATCACCTGGAAACTTGTTAGAAACACAGACTCTCAGCTTCCAACCCAGACCTGCTCAATCAGAACCTACTTTTCATAAGATCCCCAGGAGATTCCCATGCACATTCAAGTTTGAGAAGCCCCTTTTGGAGAACTCAGTGGAGAGCTAGAGGGATCCTTTCCTCCTGGGGTGGGAAGAGGGCTGAATATGGACCACAGGTCAAATGGCTGAATAGTAAAATCAATATTTGGCTGAAGCCAAGGTTGAGGCCAATAATCATTATTATAGAATGTCTGGGATACAAGAATAAATTTGGAATTTTACCACAATTCAAATAACATATATTAATATTAATCATTTATATTTAAAGGTTCAATTTTTTATAATTTGATATTATAATTCAGAAACAATAATTTTTCAGTACTGTCAGCTTCTAGATTGCTCCTGCAGGCACTCTGCTATATGTTAGTATAGAAGATAGATGCCTCCTTTCTACTGATGACACTGGAGAAATAAGATATATCTCAAAAAATGTTATGACCTAAAAAACTTATATATCTAAAAATATTAACAGCATTTTCTAGGCTTATTTGCTTTAATGCTATGAATACTAATACAGAAATAATTTTGCAAAGATTAGAATCATAAACTTATCTATGTTTTGTTATTCTGCTTTACAGTATTTACATTTTCATAAATACTGTTAACTCAAAAAGTATATAATGTTCTCCCCAGGGTTATCTAACTCCTTATTTTAATATCCTTACTGTCTTCTTAACTACTCTTTTAACTTGTTGAAATAAAAAAAAATGGTTTCATTTGAAATGAAGAGCTTACAAAATACTCATCAATTATCATGATATTTTATTCTGGCAATAAAAACTACACAGTTGTATCTCAACTGATTGATAGGATTTGAATATATAAAAACATAGATTTTCACCAAAAGGATATCTTGGATATTTTCCTAAATATGAAACTAAATATTCAGATATTAACAAAAACCTGAAAATCATGCTTTGTATTCCTCATGGTTGTTACTGATTGTGTAAAATGCTAACCTACTGTACTCACATCCTCATTGGTCATTCATAATTTCTGATTTAACAGAAATGATACTGAAGTATGCATTTGCCTGAAGATTAAACCCTTGGAGTCAATTTTGGTTGAATAATAGGCTAAAGCGAAACGTCACTGTTTCCCCGATTCATTACAGAAGCTACAGTTTTATATTGTGCCTAGTAGAGTATTTTATCAGCAGTGCAATGGTTATTTTTATGACAAATATTTTTTCTTATATATATCTTCTTATCATGTGCTTTAGTTTTTTAATGTATCAAACTTTATTCACTTTGTTTTCAAAAACAGAGTGAATTGGAAAACTTTTCTATAATAAAACTACATGTAACAAAAATTTTAAAAGAAAATATTTTCTTCTACTTTTGCAAATTAAGTATATAAACTCTTTCCAAACATGCACGTTACCAGAATTAATCTCTCATTTAAAATGAGAAGTTTTCAGCCTGTTACAGAACACAGAAGGTTTTTATTTATTTATAGTTGTCCCCAGTATCCATGGGGGATTGGTTCCAGGACCTCCAAGGAGGCCAAAATTCATGGATGCTCAAGTCACACATATAAAATGACCTAGTATTTGCATATATCTTAAACCTATGCTCCCTATACTTTAAATCGTTTCTAGAATATAGTACCTAATACTATGTAAATGCTACATAAATAGTTGTAAATACAAGGTAAATGTTATGTAATTAGTTGCTATAGTGTGGCAAATTCAACCTTTGCTTTTTGGAAATTTCTGGAATTTCCTTTTTCTGAATGTTTTTAACCTGAGGTAGGTTGAATCCAAGGATGCAGAACTCATAGGTATTGATTTCTGACTGTACTTATTTATTTAGGTGTACTTTGCATGTTGGCACTGGATGCTTTGAATCTGGTCACCTTTTCAATTGCTTGCATACTGATCTTTTGATATCTAAGGTTCAATAATTTTTGGAATAATTTTTAATTGAATAATTATATTCAATCTTTATAACTTCTTAATCATTAAAGATTACTTGACTTTTCTAAAATTAAATTTATTCTATTCTATTTTCTCAAGTTTTCACGAACAGATTCCAAGCCCTACTCTTTTTTTATATAAATTTATTTTATTTATTTATTTTTGGCTGCGTTGGGTCTTTGTTGCTGTGTGCAGGCTTTCTCTATTTACGGCATGCAGGGGCTACTCTCCATTGTGGTGTGCGGGCTTCTCTTGTTGCAGAGCACAGGCTCTAGGTGCGTGGGCTTCAGTAGTTGTGGCGTGTGGGCTCAGTATTTGTGGCTCGCGGGTTCTAGAGCGTAGGCTTAGTAGTTGTGGCTCACGGGCTTAGTTGCTCCACAGCATGTGGGATCTTCCCAGATCAGGGCTCAAACCCATGTCCCCTGCATTGGCAGATGGATTCTTAACCACTGTGCCACCAGGGAAGCCCCCAAGCCCTAATTTAGAATTCTAGAAACTGCATATTTAAAAAAAATATAAAATTTCTTATATTCTTTGAAAGCTCTACTATTCCTCTGAGAATAATCTATATATATCATTTCTATTGCTATCATGATAACTTCGATGACCCGTCGGACCACCTGTAGGAGGCAAGGAGGAAGGATAGCCTTCAAGTTCAATATTTAATAATTATCCCCATGCTAACTAATTAACTAAATCTCTGAGGGAAAATGTTATATAGATTTCTGTGACAAGTAAATAAAGTGAGATTCTGTGACTAAGCATTGATTTGACAGAGATTCAATACAAATTCATCTATCTATACAAATTGACAAGTATCTAAAGCAATCCAATCAATGCAATGCTGGTAAAGAAGAATGTGGAAATGCCAGATGACTATCAACTACAATGCCAATAGTACTGGCTGTCTAATGACCAGGAAGGAAAATAATTGCTTTCATTTTATTATAGAAATATTCTCATTAAGGTTGAAAATGAATAAACAAGACATTGCTAGTAGTAGTCACTGCAAAAAGTAAAATAGAGAACAGAAAGTAGGGATGTTAAGAAATAAAAACATTAGATGTTCAAGCATAGCCCAGGCATCAGCTAAAGTCATAGTTTCTTATATCAAAAATAAGTAGACAAAAGGTTATGGGTTGTGTTTCAAGCTTGTGGTCTATTGTCTGTGTATCGAAAATAGAATAATGAAATAATGAATGAATTTATGTTACATTAGCATATGAAATTTGACAGCACAGGATGATTACAATATAAATCTACCAATTGGGATTTACTTATAAACTGTAGAAATATGTGTACCAAAAAACGATGGCTAGTGTGGGGTAAAATAGAATCAAGAAGGTACCAAATTACCCAAGGTATTATCAATAGCTTTCACAATTTATCTACTATACATTTTAAAATAAATATATATAAGGTGACCAAACATATTGATTCTTTCTATCACAGTGATAGGAAGCATATCCTAGTTTATACCTAGCTGATTTTGAATGGATGAGTTTTTGTTTGTTTAGAAAAAATATGTCTTATATAGTTAATAAAGACCTATTTTTCTTAATACATTATTATCATTTTTTTCTAGTACAATTCTATGTAGTAAAACATGGCATTTCCTTACTGTCTTTTTAATAAACATGTTTTTTTAACTGGGTCAGAGTCATAAATACTGCTTCCAGTGCTTTCATTCAGGACAGTTAAAAGTTGCCTATAGATGGCCCAAGCATCCTCACAAATCTTGGGTATAGAAATGGCCCAGAGACCCCTATACTCTTAAGCAATGGGCTGTATCACTACATGGTAGGTTGACTATAAAATTTATTGTCCAAACGGAGACACTTTTGAAAGTGAAAGGGAGTGCTATTAATAATTACACCAGGACAACAGGCATAAACCACAACTGTCTGGGGCAAACCAGGACATATGGTCATCCTATATATGGAGACAGTACAATGATGTACGGATGGGATCTTTGAAGCCTAAAATGTAACTTGGTTTGGGATTTTCTCTGAGCTCGAATATCTTGTCTTGTCTATGTGTAAGTTCTGTTTCCTCATAGCTAGGCTATTACAGAGTTTTGTAGGGAAACAAACTCTTTTTTCCCCCATTTTGAAAGAAATATAAGCCAACATCTATCTTAGATGCTGTTTAGATGTGGAGGATAATTTGAAGATGGGATGTATTGCCATATTGGTAGTTATCTTTACTGCATGGGCTAGTGCTCTTGTGATACTGATAATATGATAAGAGCTTCTGAAGAGCTATGGTTTAAGTCATTTTCCCCAGAATTTATTTGAACGAATTCTTAGTATGATATCAGTTATAATTTTATTAGTTTCTAATTGTATTGAATTACTATAAGAGAGAGTAATTTTTTAAAATATGTTAAACTTTATATTGTGGCCAAATTAAACATATAAAGGAAATGTTTATTCTCTACTCAACGGATATGTCTATTAAGCCAATTATTATTCAGTTCTTCTATGAATTACATTTTGGCTATTAAATCTGTCAAATTCTGCGAGAGATATACTTAGGTTTCATACTCTAATTTATTCAACACTTTATTGCACTGTTTATTTTTTGTTTTATGTATTTAAACTATCTATTGCTGATATATGATATGAATTTATTATTAATGTGTGTGTAGTTAAGGCTGCTTATATCTTCTTCATGAATTGTGATATTTATCATTAGACAGTGGCACTTTTTATCCTTTTCTGCTGCTTTTAGCCTTATAATCTACCTCATTATATATCAATTTTAGCTTTCTTTTATTCTCATTTGCCTGGTATCTCTTGGTCCATCCTTTTTTTTCAATCTTTTTTTACTCGCTGAATTTTACTTGTGTGTATCAGTTTAGATAGGAAAATACTATGTTTCACTCACAATTTAACCCTGACATTTCAGAGACTTAAAAAAAAAAGCAAAAACAAAGTGTATTTTTGTCTCTTACTAAATCCAATGAAGTTTTTTTTCTTTCTTTTTTTTTTTGACTTTCTATCTCCATTGCCCTCTACCCGATGTTACAATAACTCAGGCTGTTTCAGTCTTGTGGTTCTGCCATCTCAACAGGAGGTGTCTGTAGTCAATGCAGCAGAAGAGAGACTTGGTACCCATGCCTCCCTATTAAACTATTTGGCTCAGAGCCCATTGGCTAAAACTAGTCATGTGACCCACTGAACTGCAAGAGGCCTGGGAATGTGGTCTTCCATCACCCAAGAAAAAGAGAACTTAATAATGCTTAATACTTTTAATGTCAATGATAATGGGTTTCTTGAAAATAAAGTACAGCTATTTCTTTTTTTTTTTAAATGAAAGCCACTATCTAATCTTTTTTTTTTTTTTTAAGATTTATTTTATTGATTAATTGATTGATTGATTGCTATGTTGGGTCTTCGTTTCTGTGCTAGGGCTTTCTCTAGTTGAGGCAAGTGGGGGCCACTCTTCATCACGGTGCGCGGGCCTCTCACCATCGTGGCCTCTCTTGTTGCGGAGCACAGGCTCCAGACGCGCAAGCTCAGTAGTTGTGGCTCACTGGCTCAGTCGCTCCGCGGCACGTGGGATCCTCCCAGACCAGGGCTCGAACCCGTGTCCCCTGCATTGGCAGGCAGATTCTCAACCACTGCGCCACCAGGGAAGCCCTATTTCTTTTTTTTAAATCTTGAATAGTATCTCTATCTTTTATGCAAGGAGTTCATTCTGTTTATACTTAGTAAAGTGAATGATATACTTGATTTAATGAAACACTTTTTCCCTTTACCTTATTATTTCTTGTGGATCAATTTGCTATTTTTTCTTTCCTTTTGATCCTTTTTCTTTCATTTTGTTCCTTTTTATTCCATTCATCTTTACTTTTTTCTTTCTCTGTTTTTATATATAATCAGAAACATGTATTTCTGCTAATATCTGAAAACAAGATACCATCTTCTTCTTCCACAGAGTTTTACCTGGTGTATTAGCTGGCTAGGGCTGCTGTAACAAAGTATCACAAACTGGGGGGGCGTAAACAACAGAAATTTATTATCTCACAGTTCTGGAGGCTAGAAGTCTGAAATCAAGGTGTTGGCAGCATTGGTTCCTTCTGAAGCTGGGAGGGGAACATTTCTAGACTAGCTTCTGTTGGTTGCTGGCAATCTTTGGCATTCCTTGGCTTGTAGGCACATCACTCTGGTCTCTGCCTTCTCTCTGTGTACATCTCTGTGTCAACATTTACCCTCTAAGTATGACCACATCTTAGATGTTACATCTGCAACAACACTGTTTCTTAAAAAAGTCACGTTGTGGGGTTAGGACTTAAACATATGAAATTTGGGGAAATACAATTCAATTCATAGTACTTGTTTTCCACCTGTTTTATTTTCCTGTTATCCCTCAACCACACCAACAAAAAAAACTCTGTAGAAAACTTTTACTTTCCCTCCTTCCCCCGCCTATAATTGCTATCTTTGCTTGAGATAGGTTAGAGCTGTTCATTGTATAGCCTTTATCGTTAAGAATGCTTATTTAGTATTTATATTATACATTTTCAGTAATACCCTTATATAGTTAGATTTAATATTTGATATAAAATATAGAGAGACATAATCATGTATGTAATAAATGTATAATTATAAATGTCAGTGTTCTTTTCTCACTGCTATATCCTTCATGCTTCATTGTCCCTTACATCAATGTCTCTCATTGGGTTCACTTGTAAATTGGTTAGATTTTCTTTTTTTTTGCCTGCATTTTCTTTTTACGGAGTTTGTAGGTGAATACCTGAATTCTTACATATCCCCAAACATTTTACTTTGATCCCAAAAGATGAATGATGTGTTAATTAGTGTCATGTGCATCTTGTTTTTCTTCTTGGAATCTTGTAAGATTTCTTTACCCTTAGGGTTTTGGAATGTTGCTACTACATGCCTAAGAGGTTACCTGTTCTCCTTCACACCTGGAAGTTAGCGAGCCAATCAATCTGAAGACTCAGGACATTCTTTATTTCAGGGAAATTTTCTTCAAAGTCTATTTTAGGCTATTGCCTTTCTGTTACCTCTTTTTTTTCCTCTCTCTGAATTCCTGTTGTTCTAATGGATGGGCTTGTTTTGTGTAGGTCTTAGCCTATCAACTGTGATGCTATTGTCTAGGATTGCCTGGGGCACTCACCTGAACTCCTGTGGCTTGTGGTGAGCACTGTTGAATGATGTGGCTGGACCAATTCCTGTGGTTCTTACTATGATTGCAAGACACACCTCAGCAACAAACATCAGGGAATCTTGAAAAAAAAAATTTATCACTCAAAGGTTCCGGAAGATGTACAGCATGCCCAAGAGCCACAAAGGGGAGGTTATAGGGAGAGAGAGAGAGGGAGAGAGAGATTGGACCTGAAGTTCTGCTTTTATTGGGGTAGGAGAGTGGGGCATCCAGTGTATGGAGGGTTCATTCTTTATTGGTGAATTTTAAATGTAAGAGAGGGAAATAGGGTGTGGGAAGGGAAAATTGGGCTCACGGGGCAGTCAGTTTTCTAGGTTACCCAGGGCTTTCTAAAAGGGGAATTCATGGATGGGGAGGCCTGGCTTCTCATATAATTGTGTAGCTAGTAGCTGCATCATACATCTGGCAATATGTTTATTCAAGGTGAATGCCTTTGGAATGAATGCCTCAGCAGTCAGAAAGCTCAATGTCAGGCACTTAACATTGTAGGCCTCCCAGGTCTACCTTTCAAGTCTTATATCTTTTCCCTTATGATTTTCCTCCCTTTGTAATTTTTCTCTGAGCACTGGGAAGTTTATCACATGTGAGAACTCATAAGTGATCATTCTTTCCTTCAAATCATCTACTGAGTCATTTAATTTAAATAATTTTAATATTTTCATTCATATTTTCCCCAAATCCTCCATCATTTCTGTTTCACTGGGTGTGTGTTCTGATTGTCTTTCCTCTCTTCAGCTGCTGGGGCTCCTTAGATGACTGCTATTTTTATTTTTTGGCTTCCGAGTGCTCAAGTTGTATCAACCATGTTTCTAGCTTCTGTAAACTTGATGTTTTAACATCTGCCCTACATGCCTAGGCCAGACGTGCCTTGTTCTGGACAACTTGAAAATATGCCAGAGTTGCTTTGTCTTGGCCTCCTGCCTCTCTCATCACCCGTCCTCCTTGGGAGGGGTCCTACTTCCAGGCACGCTTTCCTTTTCTTCTGTTTTTTTAAAATTTTATTGGCATCGAGTTGATTTACAATGTTGTTTTAGTTTCAGGTGCACAACAAAGTGATTCAGTTATACATATACATATATTCATTCCTTTTCAGATTCTTTTCTTATATAATCACAGAGCATTGCAGAGAGCTCCCTGTGCTGTACAGTAGGTCCTTGTTGGTTATCCACCTTATATATAGTAGTGTGTGTATGTTAATCCCAAACTGCTGATTTATCCAGGCGTTTTTTTCAAATACAAACCAACCATTCCAGAGCCCACCTCTGTTATTAGCTCTCACACCCTGGACCACAACACATTGCCCTAATCACCCCAGGGCCAGGTACCCGACAACTGGGAACAGCCTTAAGCCCCGAAGCCCACTGAAATCATTCAAACCAGCCAGTCTTAAGTCTGCTTACCCTGTCTCATCCATCCCTTCCCAAGGAAACTATAACAAAGGCACTTGCCCAAAGTACCCCCCTCCCTCTGCCTCCCGACTGACTCCAGTGTTTCCCTGTGTGTCCCCCTCGTCTTGGGAAGGGGGGATGCCCTTTCCTCTTGGGAACTGTGAGTAGTAAACTATCTTTAAATATCAATTATCTCCCAGGAATTCCCTGGCGGTCCAGTGGTTAGGACTCTGTGCTTTCACTGCTGGGGCTGGGTTCAATCCCTGGTTGGGGAACTAAGATCCTGCAAACTGCGCAGTGTGGCACCCCTGCAAAATCAATTATCTCCTGCTCTGTTGGCTTTACTACACCTCAGATTTTCTATTAATACACCATATTTTAAAGCACAGGTCTAGATTTTGTAGTTTACCACGCATGGCGAACATTAGCCCGTCCATCCATCCCCTGCCAAGGCACCAGACTCTCTCCCAGTCTCGGAAGAAAGGAAACGTCAGTACATCCATTCAGTTCTCAATCTCCTTTTGTGGTCTGTTGTCCTGATGCTTTCTCAGGGTCCCTGTTGCCTTGCCTCTAGGCATTTACAGCTCTCCAAGAGCCACACTGTCTCCAGGATCTGCTACTCTCCGAATTGTCTCCCAAATTTTAGCACTGTTTGTCCTGGGCTTGTCCGGGCTTCTACACAAAGACCTGTATCAGGAACTCTCCACGTGCGTCATCAGTGCCACTGGGAATTACCCAGTGCTTTGGCTTGGCTGAGAGAGGCAAACAGTTTAGGATTGTGGGTGGAGAGGCAGTCATATATAGGGTGCTACTTGGATTCTGGAGTCACGCTGACTAGGTTCCAATTCTAGCTGTGCTACTTATTAACTGTACAGCTTTACTCATGTAAGTTAACCTCTCTCTGCCTCAGTTTTCTCATTCGGAAAATAGATATGGTGATAATAGTACCTACTTCATAAGTTTGTTACATGAGTTATTACATCTAAAGCACCATGTAGGCATTAGCTGTCACTGTTATTATTCTTTAATGTAGTCACCCCTTTCCTAATGAAACAGAAGGAATTAACAAAAAGGACACTTTCTGGCCTCATGATGATTTTTGACTCTAAGAGAACTGTAAACATCTACTGAGCAGACCTAAGGAAATGAAGAATCAGGATAACAAGTTTCTACCATCATAATCACCATATTTCAAAGGATTTGTATGTACATGACTGTGTATGACTTGGAGATATAAACCAAAATCTCAAATTCTTTGTTTGTTTCTGTATTTGAAACTTAAGTACATTTGTTCTGAAGGTAGATACATTGTTTTTAAATGAGCAAAGGTCATGAATAAACCTTGTGAAGAAGAATAAAAAGAAAATATAAATGACTAATAAAATAATGTTGAACGTCAGCTAAATTTTGGGGACTTGGGAATCCAGGCAAGACTTGGATTTTGGTGGATTATATAGATAATAAATGCTTAGAAAATATGAAATAGATAAGTATAAAGAAGAGAATACAGAAAATCAGTTATCCCACTATGTAGAAATAACTACTGTTAGCATTTTAATCAATTACCTTCTCATTTTTTTCTATTTACTTGTTTCATACATTTTATATGGTGATATATACAAAATCTTTTGAAATACATTTTTTTGCAACTAAAATGGCTCCATGAACATATTTTATACCATTAAATATTTAATGGTATAAAATTTAAAAAATATTTAAATTTATTATTTCTTTGTGTTTAACAAAACATATTTAGCTATTGTCCTATTGATGCATACTTATTATTTCCAAGTTTTCATTAGTTAAAATAATACTGAGATTGACATCTTTACATTTTTAGCTTTCTTTTTCAAACTTTATTTGCAAGTATGAGAAACCATCTTGCGCTTGCCTGAGGCCAAAGAAGGAGGGAGAGTGGTAGAAGAAGTTATTGAAAGTGTGTGGGTTATCTAAGATTCACAAAATTAAAGTTAAAATAATGGCTATCACTTTTTACCCTGTCAAGTTGAAATTGCTCCTTTTCCCAAATTATAACATTTAACATTAGCAAGGGTGTGATAAAAGAGATAACCTCAGTGAGTGTTGGGGTGGGAGAGAGGTGCTCAGAGGACAGGTTTTCTGCAAAACAAATTGGCAATAATTTGAAGAGGCTTCAGAAATAATGTTCTTTGATGAAGTAATTTTATGCTACTAATCTACATTCTATGGAAGTAAGCAGATGGAGTCAAATATTTCTGTTCAACAAATTACAGTGAATTTTGGGGGGAGCTGTCTGTCTAGACCTCTCCATTCTGCCTCTCTTCATTTAAAATTGCCTATCATGCTTATAGGAGGGTTTCCAGCATTCTGAAAATCTCTACATCACCTTGCCTCTCCTATGTAGGTTAGTTGTCCAAGGTGGGCATTTAATGGAAACTGGATCAGAGACTTCCCAAGGATTTGTCATATTGAAGTGAGAGACATGGTGTTGGCAGCAGAATCATATTAAGAGCAACACCCTAAATGCAAAGGTCCATGGGATCCTTCCACCAACAACCCAAGGCCTGCCTGGGTTTCCATGGTCCCCAAAGCTTAGTTGAAGTTCAACATTATTTCATTAGCTATTCTATTCTTTTAAAAAAATTCTTCTTCACAACGTTTATGCATGTCCTTTGCTCATGTAAAATTATATGTTTGCCTTTAAAAATGTATTTAATTTGTAAGAACAGAAGCAAACAAAAGTTTGGGATTTAGATTTATATATCCAAGTCACACATAGCTATGTACTTTCAAATCCTTTCGACTATGGTGATTATTACGGTAGAAACTTACCCTGATTCTTTCATTTCCTTAGGTCTGCTCAGTATGTTTACATTTCTGTTAGAGTCAAAAATTGTCATTAGGCCAAAAAATGTTCTCTTTGTTAGTTCCTTTTGTTTCATTAGGAAAAGTATGACTACATTATAGGATAATATCAGTAATAGCTAACATCTACATAGTACTTTAGATGTAATAACTCATACATCAAAACTTTGAAGTAGGTACTATTATTATAATTGCCATATTTGTTTTACAAATGAGGCAACTGAGGCACAGAGGGGTTAAATGACATGACTAAAGTTATACAGTTAATAAGTAGCACAGCTAGGATTTGAACCTAGCTCGTGTGGCTGCAGAGTCCAAACTCTTAATTCCTAAGCCATGTGGCTTCTCACAATAAAATAAATTTGCTCATGTAAGAAGTATTATACTTTTCATATGCCTAACATCCTATTAAGCATAGTTTAATATATTGACTATTAAACAGAAAATCAATCAATATATTTTTCTCTTTGAGAATATAAAATTAAGAATATTTTACAATAAAAATTCATCTGCTGAGGAGTTTTATTTCCTTGGCTAAGGATAACTATGAGGCAATGTCATAGAGCAAAAGCCCAGGTTTTTCTCAGCCATGTGATTTTTTTACAAATAACTTAAACAATAAAGTCAGATTTATTACCTGCAAGATAAATATATCTACCTTATTGGCTTTCTTAAGTTATTGGGGATATTAGATGAGATAGTTCATGAAAAGGTTTTGTAATTTATGATATCTTATAAAATTTAAGTTTGTATTATTATTAACGTATTTTGTGCCATGACGGAGGAAATTATATATTCTTATCGATTTGGGAAAAAAAGTTTTAAAAATCGATTTTAGGATAAGCAATATCCCTTCTATTGGGAAATGATGCAAAAATATGTCAGGACTAGGAGGAAAAGAGTTCAGGGGATCAACATAAAATATGGTCAACACCATAAAAATATGGTTTGTATTTACTCGGCTCATCAGAAACTGTGTTGAAAAGTCAATGAATGTAAAATAAACAGAAGATGTTGGAAGAACTTCTTTTTGTATGTTCAGAGATGTTCTATGTCCTGTCTATATTTTCAGGGCCACTTTGGGATCCATATGCATAAATGAAGACAGAAGATTTCATTTAGAGTGGAATCTTTTATGACACACAAAACCTTGCCCTGCTTAAGAATAAATTAAGAGAAAGTACTTCTTTTGGCAGTTTTGAATATTTTAATAGAGTAAAAATATGTGCTAATTATCTGTTCTGTTTCATTATCTGTGGCATATTTTAATTTTAAGCATCTTTTTTTCCTCCTATCCCCAAATTTCCATCAATTGCATTTTTTTTTTGGAATGTAGATTAATTGGATGCTCTTCGGTCCTTATCCTCTTCACTCTTTTGCAACATTGGGCACTCTTGATCATTATCTGTTTAAACTTCTCTTCTTTCGTGGATTCTGCTTCCTTCTGAGATTCCTTCTGTTTTTCTCACTGGCTCCTCTTCCACACACACCTTAAAAACTGAGATGCCCCTTAGCTACATAATCATCCTTCTGGTTACTTGCTCTGGATGATCTTATAGGTGGTCATCAATTCCAATCACAGGATTTCCTGAAAATACATAGCCCAAGATCAACTCTCCTATAGTCCTCTAGTCCCATATTCCTATCTGCCTTCTTCATAAACCCCTCTGCATATTCCAAGGACATCTTAAACTTAACATGCCTCAGCTGGAACTCATTACCAGTTGAGCACACTTCTTTAGCTTTCCACATTTCTTAGTGTTGATAATGGTACCACATAACCATCTAAATTCAAAAGCTTGGCATTCTCTCAGATCCTTCATTATTCCTTACATCCATATCCTATCACACCCCAATGTTAGTCTGCTTTCAAATACTTATCAAAGACTGTCTCCAGCTCTAGGTTACCATATTAGTATGGGTCCCATCCTCTCTCATAGGAACAAATAACTTTCTAACTGGTCTTTGAGATTTGGGATTTGTCTCTGCTACCGTCTCCATGCACACTGTCATTAGAGTGATTTTACTAAAACACAGTGTTGATTTACAGTTTCTTTATTCCAAAAACTTCCATTGATTTTCAGCTGGATAGAGTAGGCAAACATATATGAGGATCTTCATATAGATGTCCCCTTCCAACTTGACCTACTTCCTCACTCTAACTTAATATAGGATATATGTAATACAAATTTAAGTTTGCATTATTATTAATGTATTTTGTGCCATGAGGGAGGAAATTATTCTCATTGATTTGGGGAAAAGGTTTTAAAATTGATTTTAGAATAAGCAATATCCCTTCTAGTGGGAAATGACACAAAAGTATGTCAGGACTAGAAGGAAAATAGTTCAAGGGATCAATACTGATTTACTTCTCCTTCCCTCAACCTTCCTGGTGCATTTGTGTAGGGTCTTCCTCTGCCTGTGATTTCTCCATCCTTATTCCCTGCCTGGTCAACTCATACCTGGTCATTAAGACCTAACTGGAATGTCATTTTCTTGGCGATTTTCCTAAGCAGATTTTCTCAATTCTGCTACTATAACACTCTAAAAATGATATTAGTAGGGCTGTTTTCCTGTTAATTCTCCATATTATTTATTTGTGTGACTTTCTCTTGCTCCTCTAGCATATTAGCTTTCTAAGGGTCTCAAAACCCTCTCTCTTTTTTTTTTTTTTCTACCTTGCCTTTCTTTCCTTATTGCTCACTAATAGGTGTTCGATAAATGCTGGTTTAATACGAATAAACGAAGGAAAGAGGAAATAAATGTATTGTAAAAAAATGTATTTACCAATTGTGGGTAAATATATTTGTAATACATTATGTAATTTCTCCCTGCAATGCATTTTGTTCTATTTCTTTCTTTTCTTTTTTCTGATTTGATAGAATTGCATTTATTTTTTTCTGTGTATGGAAGTTTTCAATAAAATTTCAACATTAAAAGAAAAATATATAAAACAAATGTATCAATACATTGAGATTAGTAGATATTTTGGGCATAGTTTGCAGTAAACATTCTTAATTAATTTATTTTCTACTTAAATACTCAGTAAAAGAGATGTTATTGTACTGATGGAAACCATTCACATGGTAAACTGGGTGAGGCATTGTTTTAAATGATTCAGGATGTATTCTATTTATTTTTCTAAAGTTTTTTTTTTTTTTTTTTTTGCTTAAAACTTTTAATCAAATAGATGATCCATGTTTTTTTGTTGAAAAAAAAAGAAAGATCCAAATTTCTCTTGTCTGTTCTCTGTATAGTCTACAGTGAACTCACGGGTAAAATCTAAGCATCCTGATGACATGCTAATTGTGTTCTAAAAATAGTTTCCATAACTACTGAGAACTTTAGTTCTAAAGATCAAATGACATCTTTAAGAGTGGTTTATTATTTTTTTAAAGCATTGTTGAAAATGATTCTTTCATTTTTCTGAATTAGCCCTATTTTATTTTTATTGACTTTTTGTCAGCAGGATTCTACCTGGTTGTTTTTAATTTACACTGTACAGAGACCTCACCTTCAGTGACTCTTCCTCTCTCACTCTAGTATGAAAGTTCAGCAAATGAAAAATCTGGATTTGACAGGCAGCTGATAATTATTTGCAGTTATAGAAGTTTCTTAATTACAAACCTATTTCTAAGCAGTCATAGTGTTGAATAATTAGAATCTGACATGAAATGAACTAGACTCAAGAATCAACCTGCCATATTAAAGCACTCATTTAATCTCTCTGAAGCTCAGTTTCTTCATCTGTCAAATAGACATTTCACAGAGTTTATTTAAATACAATGAAGTTTTCAATAGTGAAACACTAGGTGATTCAATCTGTTTTTATTTGTGTTGTGCCCATTACAGTAGAATTACCAAACTGTAGATTGTCATCCTTGGTAAAGTTATATGTACATTTTTATTATTCTCCTAGCATATATTTTAAAAAGAGAAATGTGGAATATATAGACTTGAAGACATGTAGTCCAAAACTTACAGTAAGTTCCATTAAAAAGTGACCCATTAGGGAAAAAAATAAGGAGAGAATGAGATTATGCAGTATTTTACCTACTTCAATGCATATTCAACAAACATTTATTGAACATTTATCTTTGTGCGTAAATATTCTGTACTGAGTTGTGTAGAATACAAGATTTTCTAGGATAAATGGGTTCTCACCTTCTAGAAATGTGAAATTCCATAAAAAAATCATCATCCATTGATTGTTTGAATCCTTAATTCAAAAGTCACCTTTTCTCATCCAGCATTTATCTGCCATGCACTTGTTTGAGTGCTCAAATTCAGTCGAAAGACCAGTACTTTTAATATGTCTAAAATCTATTTTTCACTACAGTTAAGCAATTATAGAACAATAATTATAGAAATGCAAGCATTAAGATAAAATGCAACAAATGACTTTCTGGTAAATTTGCAGTAGATATGTTCTTTCAGGCACTTAGAGAGTTGGTATTGATCATTTCTAAACTCATATTTTTTTTCACAGTGTACCCTTTGCAAAAACACATTTCTGTTGGGATTTTTCCATTCTTTACCTTTGTGGGAGTTGTCAAACAACCGAAAAATAAGACATAAGAATCATATACATGAAATTTTATTATTTTAATGTCCCACATCGGGTCCTGATGGAAGTTTGCAATGGGCTGTGTTACAGGAGAGGGAAACTGGATGTTTTATGATGGTCAGTGCACAACCTTGTTCTTTGCTCTGGAGGAGACATTATCTCTATCCTCTGTGGCTGGAAACACACTTGCACTTTAGAGGAAGATACTATCTTTGTCTTTCAAGGCTGTTTGTTATACAAATATTTCTGAGAAGAGAGTTTCGAATATATGGTAGCGAATACCTAGCCAAGATGTGCAGAAACATGACAGACCACTGGAGAACTGGCTCTCCATAGCTTTCTGTTGAATTTAGGCAAAATACATAAGTGCAAAACCTCCAATATTTATTGAGAATCTACTCTATAAAACTTAGTATTTGACGCTGAATGATACACAGTGATTGGGAAGCCATGGTCCACATCCTAAAGGAGTTAAAGGATGTGCATACACACACAGATACTATAAAGCACAGTGGTGTAAGTGCTCTGTTTAAGGCAATTCACAGAGAACTTATTAGCGCTTGATAACATAGATACTGGAATCCCTATAGCACAGTAGGTAAGAGTTGAGGCTGAACTGCTTGAGTTTAAACCTAAGTCCCACCAATGAGCATCTCACATGCAGTATTTACCCTCCCTGTCTTCAGTCCTCATTGGTGAAACTTATATTAGTACCTACTTCACAAGGTAGTTGGGGAAATTGAATGATTAACTATAGAAAAACTCCCAGAATAGTTTCTAAAACATGTTATCTGTTGAAAAAATTTTAGTTCTATGGCATAGAACTTCTATCACTTTTTATCATTGTGACCTTAACTTACTTAACTTCCTGAGTCACATTTTTTTCACTTATAAAGTGGGAGTAGTATTATCTCATTGATTGTCAGTCATCAATTAAAAATGTAATGAACATCTTAATAAAGACTTAAAACTGGTAGCTGCTATTATGAATAAAAGGACATATACTATATATAATTCAAGGGACAGATTTGGCTTTCTTCTTTTTACCTTTTAAATTTCTTCCTCTGATTCACAGCCGGTAGAATAATGCAACAGGGACAGGGCAGGGGTGGGGGGAGAACGGAAAACATACCAGAAGTCAAGACCTGGTTCTGTTCTTGATTTTGTCATGAATTAATTTATTCACAAAATATATCGAGTGACCAATGCTTGGCAAAAGTTAAACATGGCAGGGTCCTTCGCCTTTAAAAAACTCACAGTAGTGGCTCAAGTCACTTGCATTCTCCTGTGTAGCCAGAGGTGTGTTTTGAGAAAACTTAGAGTCTGAGGCATAGGTTGGATTGATCAAGAGAAGCCGTGCGGGGAAGGATCTAAACGCATTTAAAAAGTTAACCCTAACTCCATAGGTCCTGTGAAGCTATTAAGGATCTTTCTTTAAAAAAAAATTTTTATTGAAATATAGTTGATTTACAATGTTGTGTTAGTTTCGGGTGTACAGCAAAGTGATTCAGTTATACATACATAACTGAATATATGTATACATTCTTTTCCCTTATAAGTTATTACAAAATATTGAGTAGAGTTTCTTGTGCTATACAGTAGATCCCTGATGGTTATCTGTTTGCCATTGATCAAAGCTGGACAAGAGCAGGACACTTAGAGAAAAACCACACTCAATATGGTGATCCTGGAGACAAAACTGACCCCACCCTTTTGCATTATATTAACAAATAAAGAGAAGTGCTCTGAACTTAAAAGCAATAGAAGGGATCATCCCACCACACTAAGTTTCTTCCTTATCCTTAGTTGTTGATAGGACTAGAAAATCCTGAATAAGGCCCTAAAGTAGAAATGCTGACCATTGAGTTAGGCAAAAGACAAGTCTTTGGGGTTAAACTCAAACTCTCTCTCCTTCAGTAGCTCAGTGATGGGCAGGTAGGGTGTGGTCAAGGATTAGAAGAGAATTGCCTTGATGTTTATGGGATAATTTAATCACACCCCTACCCCTGCCTCACCCCCAGGCCATGAGGACCTGCAGTGATTCTATTTCACCATTTAATGTTAAAAATGCTGCTCTGTGGGACCCCCCTGGTGGGGCAGTGGTTAAGAATCTGCCTGCCAATGCAGGGGACATGGGTTCAAGCCCTGATCCGGGAAGATCCCACATGCTGCGGAGCAACTAAGCCCTTGTGCCACAACTACTAAGCTTGCATGCCACAACTACTGAAACCCACGCGCCTAGAGCCCGTGATCCACAACAAGAGAAGCCACCGCAATGAGAAGCCCACGCACCGCAATGAAGAGTATCCCCCTTTCGTCCCATCTAGAGAAAGACTGCGTACAGCAATGAAGACCCAAAGCAGCCAAAAAATAATAATAATAATAAAAATAAATAAATAAATACATAAATAAATTTATTAAAAAAATGCTGCTCTGTGGAAGCTTATTTCTTAACACGTGAGATATTTGTTTCAAATGTTTACCTGACTTTGCAGTGTTTAGCGCATTTAGGTATTGAATTGGCAGATACGTGCATTTTATTGTAATGCTGTTTACACCAGTCCCCAAACTCTAGCAAAAAATATTCTCATTAACTGCTATTACCTTCATCCAACATGTAACCTCTCAGCAAAGCTCTTACTCCCTAGGCAAGCCCATCCTCGGCCCCTGCACTTCAAGCAAGTGCATAAGCACCAGCTGTCAACGGTGCTTTCAATCCAGCTGTCAAGCCAGGTGTGGTAGGCGCTGTGCTGTGCTCTGATGTTAATGATGGATTAATTAAGCCGGTGTGTGTGTGCAGGCAGTGGAATCTGGAGAGCGGGCTGTGCGCTGCTTCTGGCTGGGGTTTCACGGCAGTCTTCAGTGTACTCCTTGGGGGTTTCCCCTCTACTTGCCAACAGGTCTGTACACTCCGCTTCAAAAGCAAACAATCAGCTTATCTGAATTAAAAACAAAGAACCCCATGACTAATTCACCAAAGCTCATGATCTTGACAGAGAAAGCACAGCTCTTATTGACAAGTCATGAAAGGAGGTGGACAGAGGTGCTCTTTTTCTCCTCACTCCTGCGGAGTAGACTAATCTGTAAGTACATTGCTTATACATCATAAACCAGTGATATGGTATGATGTTCATAGCTCATAAGATTATAGGATTTTGCAATATTTATTTTATTTTTTTAAAAAGTTTTAAATTGAAGTTTAGTTGATTTACAATGTTGTGTTAATTTCAGGTGTACAGCAAAGTGATTCCATTATGTATATATATATTCTTTTTCAGATTCTTTTCCCTTATAGGTTACTACAAAATATTGAGTATAGTTTCCTATGCTATACAGTAGGTCCTTGTTGTTATCTATTTTATATGGTAGTGTATATATGTTAATCCCAAACTCCTAATTTATCCCTCATACCCCTTTCTCCTTTGGTAACCATAAGTTTGTCTTCTATGTCTGTGGGTTTATTTCTGTTTTGTATATACGTTCATTTGTATCTTTTTTTTTAGATTCCATATATAAGTGATAGCGTATGATATTTGTCTTTGTCTAGTTTACTTCATTTAGTATGATAATCTCTAGGTCCATCCATGTTGCTGCAAGTGGCATTATTTCATTCTTTTTTATGGCTGAGTAATATTCCATTGTGTGTGTATATATATATATATATATATATATATATATATATATATATATATATACGACATCTTCTTTATCCATTCATTTGTCGATGGACATTTAATTTGCTTTCATGTCTTGGCTATTGTAAATAGTGCTGCAATGAACATTGGGGTGCATGTATCTTTTTGAATTATGGTTTTCTCCAGATATATGCCCAGGAGTAGGATTATAGGATCATATGGTAGCTTTATTTTTAGCTTTTTAAGGAACCTCCATACTCTTCTCCATAGTGGCTGTACCAATATTTAAATATTTCCTATAAACATATTTTTTTTGGTATTTTTGCAGAATAACCTTGTTGACAATGTTGTTGCCCTTTGGAACTGTTCTGCCTCCATATTAGTTGCCTCTTTATCATCAGTTAGGTTGCTTCTCTAATATGTGTCTTTATGCTACAGAGTTTTAAGCTACTGCCTCCATGTTGCTCATGGGCAGTGTCTTACCCGTTAACACCTTGCTTAGGACCTGGGGACCTGTTGCCCAAGGTCTCAAAGGCTTTGATCCCAGATTATACTCCATTGTATCTTGGATGAAAATTGTAGGTCTTCATCTTTTTTATATAGAATAACAGCAATGTTAACAATAGCAATAAGAATAACTACAATTAATTGAGCTCTTATTATGAAACGTAATCTCATAACTTTACTAATCCATTTCACAGAACTTAAAGTTTAGAGAGAGTAAAAGACTTGCTCAGAGTTGTATAGCTTATAGGGAAGAATGGAATACATCCGGAGAGAATGGATTTTGAAGAATCAATAGGGATTTATTAGGGAGGAAAAGGTGAAGCCAGAAGGAAACAATCCTAGGATGTGGGCAACCCAGAAGCACAATGCCTAACATGGGCATGACTTAACAGGCACAATGCCTGTTAGGAAACCGTAGAACTTGGTACCACTGCAGCACACATATCTTGAGTAGAGAGGCAGCATGGGGGTGGATTGATAAATGCCATGATAAAAAGTTTGAACCTGACTTTATTCTTCTCTCAAAGAGGAACTGGTGAAAAGAGGAAATCAGTTTAGTTTTAAGAAGATAATGGCAATAAAGAGGATGCATTGGGGTGAGAGTGTCTGATAAGGGAATACAATTAAGGAGTTGTATCATTGATGAATATGCCTTATGGGGTGCCGAAAGCAAAGCACAATGGTGGGTAACGTATACTCATTGTACTACAGTCTGCTCTAGGAAGCTGCTCGACTAGAAAAATGTCAGACAACTGAGCACACAAGTACTTGCCTCTAAATAATAATAATAGCTAGCATCTTAGTGGCTAGTGCATTCCAGGCACTAAGTTCTTTACAGGTATTAACTCATTAATCCTCACAACAAGCCTATGGAATACACACAACGAAGTGGAGGAAACAGGTGATGAATCCATGGAAGGTAGTTTCCAGATTTGCTATCCTGACAACAGAATAAGATGGTATTTTAGATAGATATTTTACTTTATTTCATTTTCTTTATTAGCTACTGTAGTTTACCACCCAGGAACATTTACAATGCAAATTTAGATTTCATATCTATCATTGTCAATAACAAGGTGTCCTATTTTGTTGGGGGAACTCTCTGAAGAGATGTCGGAGAATTCTGGAGACTGCACTTTTTTGCAGAATTTTGATATTTGAGGAATGACAATTAGATCATATTACATCTGGATATCAGGGAAATATTTTATAGACTACCTTACAAGTTCTCACCAGAAAAATTAATTCTGAATGACTTGAATGTGCACTACTGTCAAATGGATTTAAAACAGAGCGAAGGGACCCTAAGCAAAGGGTAATGATAGCAATAATAATGATAAATGGCGATGCATTAGGTTAGGAACAGGGTGCACAGTTGGCTGCTTTTATTTAAGATGTTTTGGTAATGTTAAGGCTGCAAAACACATTAATAAATGAGTATGCAGTGTTGTAACCTGAAATCTTTTTGCAGAGATCTTGGTGCTTCTCAATGTGATTATTTGTTGCTATTACTATTTAATTAAAGCTAACAAAATCACATCGATTAGCCTGCATGAGAGCTTAAGGATCACAAATATCTCAAGAACTAGTCTGGTTGTTTGTTTATTGTTATGCGAGCCAAGACCATGCAACTACCAAAGTGAACACATTCTGAGTTTTCAAGGTGAAGGAAAAAGAAAAATCTAAATGGAATTTAGTTTCAGCCAATGATATTAATTTTTTTGCTACATCATTACCACTGGAATGTCCCAAATAGAGTCACAACCTATGTTAACCAGCTCGTGCATATGAAATAGTAATAGCAGACCCATGAAGGTGAATTTTAAAACAAAAATATATTCATTTTTAAAACAGAAGATTGACTGGAAAATAATTTTAGCGTGTATATGCAAATTGTCTTAGCTATGACTTCCTAATTTGTAATGGTATTCAGCTTGACAATGTTTACACTTGTTAATGACTTCCTTTATGAGTGATAATTGATCTACTTCATTATCATATTAAATCCCTGATCATATACCATTAGGGTTGATGTAATAAATGATCTGTGTGATTTTTAGTGTAATGAACTAATTAGACTAATTAAAATCAATACGTGTGCCAATATTATACTTTGAATCCAAATGCTCCTTCTTACTCTGCTGGCTGAAAATCAGCAACTCAGTAAAAAGGATCTAATGCTGATTTATGAGCACTTGAGGAACATGAGGCAGAATAAATTGCTTGTGGTAGTAGAGACAGCATTAGTGAAGTATAAGATTCTAAGTGCATTGTAAGGTCAACAATAAGGGTGTATTTACACATGTAGTTATATGGCACCTTAAACCTCCTCTTAATATATCAGAACATCCCAGAAAAATTATTTGGTTTAAATGCCAGTGCAATTCTTGTGCACTTGTTCAGAAATAACATTGCAAAAATACAAGCATTTCAATTAGGTAATCAGTGTACAATATGATGAAAATATGCATATTCAGTTTGATAAATGTTTTTCAACTCCATTTATGTTCTGTTAGAGTGAAGGAAACATATTCTAAAGCTGAGGTTAAAATAAAAGTCAGTGTGAAAAAGAAAAAAAAAGTCAGTGTGTAACTCTACAACTATAAATTGTCTATTTTTCATTCAGAAATCTATGGAAATTATAAATGATAATTTTAGAGAACCTATAGATAAATTCTTCAAAACTAAGTTCCTATGTCATACTCTGGGGAAGACCGCCCTGACTCTTAAGACTATAACATATCCCTCACTTAAATGTTCACCCAAATGCTTCTTTTTTTGTTATTTATCAAAATTTCAATTGTATGATTGACTTGTTAGTGAAGATTGAATTTCTGGGCTGTAACTTCCTCACGGACAGGGACCACATCTCTGATTCTTCCTTAGATAGGTCTAACACAGTGCCTTGCTCCCAGAAAGCAAAATCTGTTTCTTTAATTTTCTTTTAAATACATGTCAGTTTCTTTGTTATTTCTAAAGTTTAAGTAAATTTTAGATTATTTTAATGGAAGCTAAATATTGTACCTCAATAGTCAATAGATAGCTCCCAAACAAACACATACAAAAAAAAAAACCCAATTAAAATCAGATAGCTTATATCACAGGGAGCTATATTCAAAATCCTGTAATAAACCATAAGGAAAAGAATCTGAAAAAGAATATATCTATACATATATATATACATATGCATATACATATATATAAAATTGAATCACTTTGCTGTACACCAGAAACTAACACAACATTGTAAATCAACTATATTTCAACAAAACAATAAACAAAAAATTCCCTTCTGAATCAAAAAAAAAAAATTGGAGAGCCTTATTTTCTGCACAGTCTGGCACACGTCTTCCATGTATTTCCCTTGAGAGCCAGTGAGAGTTTTAGACAGAAAAGGAAGCTGAATTGGAATGTGGAACTTTGGGCTTATTCATTAGATGCCAAATTAATGTTTATTCTTTTTTTTTTTTTCTCTGACTTGGCATAAGGGCTTACAGCTATTGCCAACAAATGCAACCAGTATGCATTATCTTTGTATACTTCTTAAAGACTTTCCTGTCAGGTTTGGTTTACCTGTATCTTATGATGATCCAAGTATAGGTAGGCATTGAATATGAAAGTTTGACTCTGGGAATAACCTTTAGTGATTGACTGTGAGGCAACATGAAGGAGACTCTCAAGACATTTTCTCCAGCCCATTCAGAACCTGTTTCTCTTATTTCTCGTTTCTTCACATTCCTCATGGGCTTCTGCTCATCATTTGTGCATTCATTCATACAAAAATAAACACTTGAGAGTTTATGCAGGTGTTTATGCAAGACACTATCCTTGCTTCTCTGGTAAAGAGTGTAGGGTTCCTGGTGCAAAACTATTTCTCATCTAGGAAGAAAGGTAAGATGTGTACCTAAAGAATTCTCTTTTTTTTTTTTTTTTTTGAATTTTTGAATTTTATTTTATTTATTTTTTTATACAGCAGGTTCTTATTAGTTGTCTATTATATACATATTGGTATATATATGTCAATCCCAGACTCCCAACTTAAACAATTCTAATCTAAAATGATATGTGATAAATCTTTGAGAGTCTCAAACTGCAAGTAAAATTTAAAGAGGGGCCAATGACTTCTAGCAGGGTAATTTAGGAAGATTTTATAAGGGAGGTGGCATTCAAACTGAACGTTGATGGCTAGAAAGAATTTTGTCAGGTTGGCATGGGAAGTGACCACACTGGAGAGGATGAAAAGCATAATCAATCTTTCTATTCTAAAATAAGGTGAACTATTAAATCCACACTAACTAGATGGTTGGGGGCAGAGGTCTAAATTAGCACAAATATGCATTATAGATGATTCCTTTGTATTGCTTTCAAATACTTGGAATCATTGTGAATTTTATAAAGTGATATCTAATAGAGGTTCTAAGTAGTTTTTAAAAAAAGAAGTATGTATGTAAGTAATATTACAGGTTGTTGAGAACTTCTAACATATAATGAGAATCTTTATGGAACACTGATTCCAAGCCATAAATTCTAATAATATTTTATCACATAAGAAAAGTGCAGTTCACTAGATTTCCTTGGTGGTGGAGGGTAGGGATAAATGGTATCAACAGATACATTAAAAGGAAGCTTGTAAGAAATGCTCTTAAATCTTAGGCAAAATCCCAATAACTAACATAGACAAGTGTGGACCTCCTCTCATTAAAACTAGAATCAATCCATTCTCTGGTTCATCTCCTTATTTCCTGAAACAGAGTCTAAAGGCTCCTCACTCCCATGCTCAATACAGGATGAGAAAACTTGCATAGGTAGTGCTTTTCAATGTTATATGTGGAATTAGCTCAGAACACTGGCAGCTCCAGGTAACACTCAAAAATGTCATTATTATTATGGTGGTTATCCTTACCTGAAGCCTCAGGAGAAAATTTTGAGTACTCAGTTGTGACATTGTTGGGCATTGTGATTTTTAAGCAAATAGTTTCAACTTCCAAAGTCTGTAAATCATCTTTAAACTGGGGTTTTGAGCTAAACAATAAACTTTAAAAATTTATTCCCAGTTATGTTGTTCTATGATTCCACTACCAATAAAAAGTATTTTAACCTGCATGGAGATATTCAAATTTTTAAAACAACATACTTTTAAAAGAGAATAATCCTCTAATAGAATTAAAACAATGTGACAAAATGAAATAATGTATTTATGAAATAAAGTATAAATGAAATTTAGGTATATTGGGGAAATAATGTTTTAGGCAGTGAGGCGGCCACATAGATGAGAGCTGCCTGGGATCATTCTTCTTAGAGTCAGGACTAATGTTCTTACAGCATTCTTGTTTTGTTTTGTTTTTTAAATAAATTTATTTATTTTATTTATTTATTTTTGGCTGCGTTGGGTCTTCGTTGCTGCACACGGGCTTTCTCTAGTTGTGGCGAGCAGGGGCTACTCTTCGTTGCGGTGCGCGGGCTCCTCATTGTGGTGGCTTCTTTTGTTGTGGAGCATGGGCTCTAGGTGCTCAGGCTTCAGTAGTTGTGGCATGCAGCCTCAGTTGTTGTGGCATATAGGCTTAGTTGCTCTGCAGCATGTGGAATCTTCCCTTACACGTCTCAAACCCATGTCCCCTGCAATGGCAGGCGGACTCTTAACCACTGTGCCACCAGGGAAGCCCCATTCTTGTTTTTTTTTATGCTACTTAATAACCCCCACCGGTTCCCTAAATTTCTTCTCTCCGTATCCTTGTGTGTCTACATCTGTTTTTCTCTCTCTTTTTTTATATCTGTCTCTCTCTCAACCGATGACTTCCTAGGTTGGAGAGGAAAGATTTGTGTAAGCAAGATGTTTTACTTTACCTGACAGTTCTTATTTTTCTAAATAGGCATATCTTTCTATCTAATAGAGAATTTGTCTATTTCTATCTGATAGAGAATTTGTCATTTATTTGCACTATTAAGTCTTCGAGAAATAGAAGCTTGTTTCTGTTTAAATATTTAATGCCTGCACTGTGATCTTTTCACAACTGTTCACTAAATATCCCTGGTTCATTTTTCCAGGCTGTCTAGAAGTCTTTGACTTTTGATCATGGTTGCTGCGTAAAATAGATGACTGGGTGTTTTGCTTCTCTCAGCAATAATATTGTTACACTGCACTGGTGGACGTTCCCGGTCACGTGGCTGGCCAGTGGTAGGCTACCTGTAGATGGTGTTAAGTTGGAAAGAGCATTGGACTTGGGTTGTGACCTTGGGTTGGTCTTAGCTTTGCTACTTATTAGTTGTGTGATCCAGAGCAACTCATTGAAAAGTGAAGATGATAGCACCTACTGCATTGTAGCATTGTAGGGATTACATAAAATGTTACACGTGAAAGCAAATAATAAACTCCAGAACACTAAAAATTTAAGAGTTTATTATTAATTCTTATAAATAATACATTTCATTTGCATATTTAAATCTTGGAAAAAATACAGATTTTGTATTGGTAGGATACGGAAGATGAAAGTTGAAAATTACAATCTGTGTACCAATGAATGTGGATAATAAGAAGAAACCCTCATCTGTAAAAAAGAGTTGAATAATAGAAAAGCAACCAAAATAGGAATTCCAGGAAAAAAAAAAATCTATCTTATTTCTGATTGAGGTTGAATGATATGACTTGAATTTGCTATATGTTTGTGAATTATAAATATGCTCAACACCATATTATCTAATGATATTTATGTCCAAAGTAAGCTTTTGTAACTTATTTTAAATCAGTGGCACAAAACAGAGAATTACCACATTGTAATTATACATTTTTTTCTAGAGAGTTAAATATATATAGATAGAATATGATTAACTTTATTCAACGGTCTAATAAAGATAGTAAAATTATACAATTTTATATATACAATACCTGCATTTACTTTTATTTTGAATGTGCAAATGTTATTTTCACTTTTTGTCCAACAAAAATATTCAAAATGATTTTGGACCAACCCATAATTTCAATTTAATATATATCTCATTTTTCAGTACTGGAACTTCTGTGGAAGTTAAAGAACACTTTAGTTATTATATACTCTGTATTTTTCATTTATTTTGTTTTTTTGTTTTTTATATTCTACATAGGAGGGAAGTCATACGGTATTTGTCTTTCTCCATCTAACTTATTTCACTTAGCATAATACCCTCAAGGTCTACCTATGTTGTTGCAAATGGCAAGATTTTATATACTGTGCATCTTTAACATGTCATTCTAAAGCTCAAAATGTAACTGAAAGAGACATTTTCCAATTGAACACCTACACTTAATTTATCTTAATTTTAATATGCTACTTTCAGAGAGACATTTTACAAAAAGAAAAGTTCAAGCCACAAACATTTTATAGTTTTGTTTAATGTATGGTTGTGCATTTTAGGAGCAGATTTATTTCTGATGAGTTTTTGTATTTATTCTAATTCGTAAATATCTTTTTTTGTCCTCTTTTGTGTCCTAAGTGATATTTTATGAATTTCTCAAATAGGCTGATTTTCAAATACAGTATATCAATGGATACATTGCTCTCAAGAGCTTTTCTTGATGGCCCCAATGTAGGAGTTCACCACTACATTCTTGTGCCCACATTATACTCCATCCCATCTCTGTTCTAACAATTATGAACAATTTTTACACCTGTAGACATGATTGTCCATATTAGATTCTGAGTTTTCTTGAGGGCAGGGCTGTATCTCATTGGTAGTTGCTCAAATAATGTTTTTGGAATAAAATAATGAAGTAGGAAATGATAATTAAAAGAATTCATTTATAATGCTGTTAGAAAAACATTACCAGCTGAAGAAAGAATTCTAGCTTTCCCAAAACCTGTATCTGATGAATATCAAATTCTTCATGTGTGCTAGCAACAAAGTCTTTTCATGTATTGACTTTAATGCATCTATATAACATGCCACAGGACTATTATAAGAATCTAGCTGAAAAAGTATTTTATAAAATATAAAATGCTATAACAATGTAGTGCTTAGTAGAAGAAATTAGTAGAAGTAATAACAGTGATAGTTGTCACTGTCATTATTAATAGTTTGTTCTAGTGAGACATTCAGTGCTCAGATCAGCCAGACTTCTTATCACCACATGTAAAATCTTATTTATTCTTAACTTTATACCTGGAATACCTACTCACCCCTTGCTTATACTCATCTCTTTAGTTTTACCAAGCTTGCTTCAAATCCCTTCATGGAATTCTTTAGCATTGACTTCACAGGATATTATGGTCACCCTTTGTCACTATTGTATTTGACCCATTGAATCTACTTGCCTGTCTTCCGATAACAACAACCTAAAAATTTGTCGCAGTGCTGTTGGAATCATTAGTTAAGTTTCATTGCACATACCTGGCTTGGGCATGTAAACCAAATAAGCCAATTGAACTTTAAATTCTTAGAAGAAAATAATGAAAAAAAATAACTTGAGTGGATTTATCTTAGCATCTTAGATTGTCCGTTATTCCTGCTACCTAGTTTATCAAGCTGTCTCTCTATTTTCTAGGTCAGTTCTTCAGCTTTTTGAAAAGTCTTTTTAAAGTACTGTGAACCAGTTCATACCTTTCTGATAAATCTCCACTTGGTATAAGTTAATTTTGATTATATGTGAGAGAAAAACTCTGATGCTTTCCCCATATAGCTGTTAGTAGTATGATTATTTTTGCCTAATTAAAGGAATGGTTGGCATGTGTGCGATTTTTAACTCCTTTTGAATACTCAAAAGGCTTTTACATTGTGTTTTCTGTGTGTGTGTACTTATGTAATACTGAATGAATAATTTATCAGTAAATGATGTCTGATTGAAGTATAAATAGCAGAAACATGAACTTTAAATTTTACAACATATTTCCTCTGGCATTTAAGTTATAATGTCCACCTGCATTCACGCTGTTATAGTGAATGACTCAAAATAGCACAATTGAAGGGAGATTATTTTCACACTTCCACACTTTCCATATTTAGTAATAACCAGAGACAAAATTGTTGTTTTCTAAAGTCAAAAATAAGTATTAGGGGCTTATGATCCAGTCCTCTTGGTTTAGAAAGAACTTCACTTTCCAACTAATTCATAGTAAGATCACTATTTTTTTTTTAAGCCACAAAATTAACACAATATTCAGGCAGAATTCTGAAGCTGTTTTCCAACCAAAATGATATCCAGTTGTGATTTTTATTGTCCAGTTAGACTCTATTTTAGTTTTTGATATTTTTCATGGATAATGCTTTGTTGTCTCTACTTGGTGACAACCTATATGTGTATGAGGATAAAGGGAAACAAATTATCATCTCATAATTATGTTATAGATTATGAGAAACACAAGATACCAGGGAAAAGTAATATTTTCATCCCTAGACATGAATTCTGAAAACAAAGTGAAATTTGGCTGAATATTAGATAGGCAATACTTTGTGGCCATTTTAATTATCTGATTTTGGAAAGTTAAAAGTTTTTCCTTTCTCTTTGAAAACATACATGAAAACATGCTGCTCAGCTTATGGAGAACTTCATGAAAATTTCTGAGATTTTGTTTGTTGCCTGTGCCTGTTTTATACTTGTATTGAATTATAGCCATATTGTGTTTATTTATGTTATGATTATTAGTGTCATTATTTTAAATTTGTGTCTTGCTGCTCGCAGACTTCCTCTTGATTGGTACAGTATGACAACAGGTAATAGATACAATAGCAGTAAAACAGTCATCATCACTGCTGGGATGAGAAACCCCTCTTCTTTGCCTTTTTTTTAACCTTCCTCAGCTGGAAAGTTTTGACATCTGCTGGTTTGGGACATGGCTGAGCAGCTGTCAGCAGTGGGGTAGCTGCTTTCAGCAGCAGTTGGCGGGATGGCAGGGTGCCAGCTTGTACCATCTGTGCGCCTGACATTTCATTCTAATTAACAGTAGGGTTAATTGTTCTGGCAGGCTCAAATGTAGTGTCTAACATTACCCAAGGGAAGCATGTACAAGTGCAGGAGTGGCAGGGAACTGGGGACAGCATCGCTAACAAACCCATCGAGGCAGAGTGGTTAACAACTACTGATGATTTTACTAGCTGGCCACATGCAATAAGGCGGAGGTATTTTTTATTCTGATGAATTATGCCAAGCCTGTAATGATGTAGAAGGAATCAAGCTTAGAAAGGCTGAGACTGCTGCCTTAGGGCAATTGTGAGGGAACAATTTGCATGTTATTACTGCATATTCATACCTAATTGTGTTAGGCTTTGCTAATAGAGCAGAATGACAGTATGAAAAATCGAGCAACTGCTTTAGAGGCAACAAAGCCCATGTTTTTTTCTTCCTACACTATGAGTGCTGAATGATCATTTAGACATTTAGTTGCTCAATATGACAAGCCTACCATTTGTTAGCTTGACATAGTATAATTTATAAAGCAGTATTCTAATTTTACTTTTAGTTTATTCTTCTCATTTTATACAATATTCATGATAGCAATTTGAACGGGGATATTCATAGCTATTGTGAGTAGTTGTGATTCAAATAAAACTATATTTTGTATGAAGCATTACCATTGTTTTATGATGTATTAATTTTAATGTTTAAATAGCTTTTTCATATGTTAATACAACATAAACCAAGAGTTGATGAGAAATCCTTATTATAGCCATGCTTATTCACATTGCTATAGTTAATGTCTCAACATTTCCATTATATAAAGACCTATTTTTAGTGTGGCTTGGACAAAGAAATTGTCAGGTGGTACAAAGCCAAAAGTCTGCTGTTTTAGAAAAGTGACTGGGTACAGATTCACTGAACTTAGTATCTGATTCTAAGTAGATAATATTCTTAAGAAATCTCAAGCACAGTAGTATATTTTTCATGTAAGCCCACAGTGCCTTCTGAAATCTTTTTATGGAATCTCAGAGAAGACAAAGAATTGGAAAATGCAGCTTTAGAAATCTACATTTAAAAACTGGTAAGATCTACCTTCATTCTAATTTTACTTTTTTTAGATTTGTAAGGCCATACTTGTATCCTCAAGTAGTCCCAACCTGATATTTGAACATCCATTCATTTCAAATTATGAGTCAGTTCACATATTGTATTGCTTGCTTTAAGAGTGCAAAAACTTTGTAGATTATGTTAATGAATTAAGAAAAGAATTTCAGTAGCTTTCCTGGTTAAATCACAGCACAATGAAATTTTTTAATGTATTTTTTGTAATTTCTACTTTTTCAGTGTCTAACATGTTTAGTTCATAATTTATGTTAAACTTCTCTTATAGGGAATGTTCAAAATAAGTTAAAACTTTGCCCCATGTTAGCTTGCTTTGTTTTTTTTTTTTTGCCTAAAATGCAACTATTTTCCAAAATAAATGTGGTTGGTTAAATAATATATAGTGTAAAATCTTTCCTAACTTGTACTTAAATTCCAAACCATGGAATTATATAAATACTACATATTTGCAGCTTAATTATGTAGTAAAATATTAGAGAACTATAATTCAAACAGTGTATGATATGGCTCAGTTAATTTATGAGACCCTAAATTTTGGCTATTGGTTGGTAATTCATGGCTTCAGACATAGAAATTTAGTCCCCCACATAAGATGTGTTCCATATTTGTACATTTCTGAATTAGAGAGTAAATAGAGACTTTTGTTAAGTATATGTCATCTCTCAGCCAAGAATATACTTTGTTACCCTCAGTGTGTTTTTGTCAAAGTTTTATATGTTTTTTTAAAGGGTAAAGGTTAATACATTATTTTGGAAACATTTTAATATATCATTCAAATTTAAGCAATTATAGAACATTTTAGTTGAAATATAAGCCTAATAAGATTTCATAGAATATAAATTTAATGGTACTTCTCAATGACATCAAGTTTCATCACGCTGTTTTGTTTTTTTTTTTTCTTTTTTTCTAATCCTAACTTCTGAAGGGTAAAAAGTAGAACACTACCAAACAAAAATACCCAAAGAAATGAAAATCCAGAGGTCTGAGTTTGATCTGTATTATCCAGGGGTTCTGTGCCATAGGAAAGTATGTTTCATACATTAATAAACTCTAAACATAGCCTATATAGTTAACTTTTGTGAGGTATTATTTGTGAGGCAAAGCCTTTGTTTTGTGTAACTCGACCTCTGTTTTATAACTGAATCTTCCAAGTGAAAATGCGTGGGGCCATTTAATTGAAGAAAGAAAATTACTACCCTAAAACTAATAAATTTGCCTCGTTTTGATTTTTGAACCACAATCTTTATCTGGTCCCTAAAGTTTACTTTACTGTCACAGTTATCATTATTATCAATGTCCAGAAGCTTTTTGTACCCGTTTTTTCCCCATTTTCCTCTGGTGGCTACTCTAAAACCAAAGGTTCAATGAATGCTGTCCCCATCCCTCTAGGAAATAGCAATGAAATAAAAACAACATTTACTGAATGATTACTGTGTGCCAGGAATGATTTTCAAATTTTGCATGTCTTACCTCATTGAACCCTTACAACAACTCAATAAAGTAGGGACATTCACTTTCTGCATTTTTCAGGGGAGGAAACTGAGGCTTAGAGAGTAGTAGGGACTTGCCTATGATCATACAGCTAGTTGGTGAGGAGCCAGAAATATATACGGAGCAAGTTTTCTTAATCTCTGTGGGAGATGCACTATCCAAACAGACAAGTAAGGCATAGAAAGAGGAACATATAAATGCATGAGAAAACACTTTAAGAAATAAATGTATATAGTTTACTTAAAATGCTAAAAGCCTGCCTTATTTATTGTCGAGAGAGTGGAAGCTTAGGAATCATTTGTTCAGAAACTGAGCTAGAGGATTATAAACCGAAGCTTTATACTTTACAGCATGCCAAGATTTGGGAATGTGCTAAAGAGATTACTGAGTGTCCTTTCAGTGGAGAACTAGGCACTGTCTAATGGTACATAATGGGGACTATTTTATTGTAAAGGGGTGTGCACATTTGATGAATTTTCTATTGACTAAGCTATTTTACAACTCAGTAGCGGTAGAGGTTAACCTGTAGAAAACTAATAGCAGTGCAAAGGATTTTCTTCCATAGTAATGAAAAAAATTTTGTCTGGTAGAGGAACAATTGGTTTTCAACCCCTAAAAAGATAACCCCAAATATTACATTTTGTTGTCAAACACTGGAAACATCACATTTAAAAATTCTTATTTTAACAAGTTCTGCATTCATTCACAAATTAATTTCAGTATTCTTGACTGCCTATATACACATCTGTTTTTCAAATGCCTTTTTGAGCTAGTCTTAGATATCTTACTGAAGCCTTCATTAATTAATAGGTAGACTAAAATCTTTGGCTCATGTTCATTTATTATTTGCATGGGAGTTACACTTATAACTTTTTGAAAATTATACTTTGGTTAACATTTGGAGGTTAAAAGACAGAAAGCAAAATGACTAAATTTTACTGAGTGCCTGTTTTGAGTCCAGGATTGGCTAAACCCTTTTCATGTATTAGCTGTTTCAATCCTCACCATAACTCTACTTGGTAATTATTGATTTACCCATTTTACAAATGATGAGATGAAGTTGAGAATGATTAAATAATAGCCTCAAAGTCCTGTGCTCGATCTAGTAAGTGAGGGAACCAGGGTCTGAGTCTAAGTCTGTCTGACTACGCAAACTTTATTCCTTCTCTAGGATCAGGATGATATATAAAAGATAAACAAAAGATTAAATCAATGATTAGCATATGATTATTTTCTAACGCAGGGTATAAATGCTGTTTTACAGTGAAAAGTCAATAACTAACAATGCCTGATATGTTCATTGGCAAATCCATTGATAATGAAGATGCTATTCTTGTACAGAAAACATAGGAAAGCAGCTTGGATTTTCTGGAAACCAAACTCCATTCTGTTATCATTGTCTTGATTGTTCTTTCATTTCCATAATGAGTATCCTCTTTTGTCTTCAACAATTTTTCAGCTGTGTTTATCTAGGATTAACTCCTGTAATTTCTATCTAAAAAAAGAGATAGGAAAGCCTCTTTTAGGCAAAAGTAACCTGAAATTTTTTTTAAAAAAAATCAAATTTTATTAGAAAATAAATCATGATAGATGTGTAGCATAGTAGAAAGAGTGTGAGTTGTACTCGGATTGATATGCATTGGAATTCCAATTCTAATACTTAACAGCCTGTGTGAAAGTGGACATGTTATTTAAAACTTTGAGGTAAACTGGGTAAAAAGCACCCACACATATGCAGAGGGCATTCAATAAATGCCAATTACATGTGTCAGTTTAAAGTGACATCTGGCCTTCAGAAAAGGCATCATTGTATGATTATTTTCTGTCTCTTCTTGTAAAATTTCATGAGTTTAGCAAAAATTTCTTTGAACAAACAGATGTATAATTACACTTATTGGTGTATTAGTAAAATATTTTTGTTTTCTTTCAGAAACTACATTTAACTTAAACTTCTAGTTTCTGTATTTGGATATTGAAGCCTATGTAATTCTAAACGGAGACATTTATATTTGTTTAAAGTTATAAATTATAGTATATATCTCTTAATTCTCTAATATTTTCTAAATTTCAGCAAATTTTTTTTCTGCCAAGCTAACTTAAGATACTATCTAATACTAACTGAATATGTTTCCTATTGTAAGTATTTTAGTTCCAGGAAAGAGAAAATGTTGCTGAGAATTTATGATCAGTTTTAGGCATATATTATGTTTATAACGATCCTTTCAGTTGGTAATAGATATACAGACAGGTGAGTCTTATGTGAGTGCATGTTTCATTTAGTTATTTTCATTTTTAAAGTAATTGCATACATTTTTATAGCTTAACTTTTTATGGCTTTCAAAGATTTTGACTATTTGATGACATTCTAAAATCCAGAAAATTCTTGCTGTCAAACAATTCATTAATTCATATTTGGTCCATGGAAAGGCAAATTTAAGCATATGTGAGTTGTGACTATGGAGTGAAAGTAAGGAGAGAAATGCATTTCACAAGACTCACAACATACTAAAATGCAACCTTAAGTACTCTATGCTCTGCAAACAACCAAAGAGGATGTCCAAGTAAGTTCTGTCAGTACCAGTTAAATGTTTTTTCACAAGGATATTTCTCACAAGGCCAAAAATAGGATTAAATTCAGTGACCCTATGTGTGAAGCTATTTGTTTGGCACATTAATATCTTTGGTTAACTTTTTCATGGTATAACATAAACAACAATTTTGTTGTTGTGACTTTCACTCTAAGGTAACCCCTACTTCTCCAGGCCTAATCGACCTGAAGGAACAGTGAAAGAGACAGACAACAGACATGGTAGCAAAATTCATCATTTCTGAGCCCCAACAGGCTACACTATTGAGACTCCAGGCCTTCCAAATCTCTCTTGTTCCCCTGGCAGAATCCCAGGAGATTCGCAAAGCCTCACGGTGGATGTGAAAATTACTTTGACGCTGCTCTTTGCCTTGTGACCTCCTCACTCTAACCTGCCATCCTGATGTCCTTGTCACTTACACCATGGTGTCTGACTGCAGTGTTGACCTTGGGGTAGACCTTGCTGTCTCTGTCCAGTTACTCTGAATTCATAGTTCCTCCTGAAGTTAGCTCTTCTTCCCTTCCTCCTCCTCCTCTTCCTCTTCTCCTCCTCCTCATCCTTTTCTCTTCTCTTTCCCCTCATCCTCTCCCTTTCTCTCTCCCTTTTCCCGCCTCTACATCTGCTTTCTTTTCCTTCCTCCCCCTCACTGCATCCCTCCCATCTTCCTTCTTCCTCCTCCTCCTTCCCTCCCTCTCAACCTCTCCTTTTACCTTTCTAGTTCCCCCTTTCTCTTTTCTTCTTCCTTCTCTTTCTCCTCCTCGATTGCATTCCTTTTGAGGAAAACTGGTCTTTCATGAGTGAAAGAGAAAGGATAATATCAAGAAGTCACATCAACTGTGAAAATACGTATATTGAAAAGACCAAAGGCAATTTTGTATTTTTTGAGTGTAAATACAGTGACATAAATGTTTATAATATAGTTGCTTTCTGCAAAGGCCCAGTGGACAAAATTAAGTTGCAATCACTCACACAGCTTCCAGAACATTCTCATGAAAACTACTGAATAAGAAGGATAATTTGCACTGATGAGTAACTTAGATCAGAACTTCCACAAGGGTTGGCTGCCAGCTGCTTAAGATTTTCAAGCTCAAAACTAGGAACAAGTGAGGTGGTGATGAGTTTGAAGCTGCAATTGCTGGTGGCATTCAAACATCTTCCTAGCGCTGACCATGTTAATGGTAGGACCAGCCTCAAGGTTCCACTGGTCTTTATGTTGATGATCTCTAGAGTTTCTGGTTGTCTGAAGGTCATTCTCTTTGTATTCCCTGGGAAGGACTCATGGAAACAATATCTCACAAACTCCTGCATTTCATAGCAAGATGTCTGAGGTTATGTTTAAAGATCAGCTTGGCTTGTTTATAAAATGTGTGGATTCTATTTCATATTCTTCAGCATTTCAGATGTGTTACTCCATTGACTTCTAGCAGACTTTCTAACGTATAATGTTATCTTATTTTATAATTTCTACATTTCTTTTGTTCTTTAAGCTGATTTTGAAATATTAAATTATAGCTTTTATTTCATTTGTAGGCATGACTTAGTAGCTGACTTTCATTTTTTATAGGAGTACTATAATTATTTTACAACTTACAAATGGAAATTTGGAGTCTATACAGTACTTTTGTTTAAGTAAAATGAGTACATGAATGTACTTTCAGAAAGAAGTGTTAGGTCATGATTTCTTTCTTAACTCATGGCTCTAGAGCTTCCTTTTCACAAAGTGATGAAAATAATATGACATTTTATCTTCTGTGAGTTTCTCATTGTTTTATTTTGCTTAAAGCGAGGTTGAGTATCTTCCTATAGACTTTCCTCTTCTGTATTTCCTCACTATTCACTGAAATTTTTGGTATTTATTATTTTCTAGTTATGTTATAAAGATGAGTAAAATGTGGCTTTAAGTGTTCTTCACATTGGTCTATAAGTGTTTTTGAACTGTGCATAAAATCCACATATTTCTACGTATTCTCCACCAAAATTTGTATTATCACTAAAAAAAGATGATTGTTCCTTTTGAACTTTTAAACTAAATTTATAACAGCATTCATAATAATTTTACATGTTTAAACTATGGCGTAATGAACTTCTGACATCTGTAGTATTATTCCATGAATTCGTTGAAAAAAATCCAATCAATTTTGGAAATAACCTATATTTTATTTGAAGCATTTAGTAACACACATACAAACAAGAACATTAAACTGTGAAGTTATTTTAATATTAGACCCAACATATTAACAGGAATTGATTAACTTTTCAATTGAGTGTAAGAAAACTTGTAGATGAGTGAACTTAATTTAAAAAAACAATCATTTGATCTAAATGAAATGTCATGCTTCACGGGGAGGTATTAAAATGTACTTCTGTAGCTTCTTCATTAAACTGTAGTCTTCAGCATGGTCTTCTTAAAATAACTTCTAACTTGGAACAAGATGCTGCTGGTTCTTTGGCAAATGTGTGTGTTTTGGTTTTCATGTAGTCATGATAGTCTTAGGGCCCTACAGTGAATAACATATATCCATAAACATTTTGTGGAAGTTATATGTTCATCATCAACCTTTTGGGATACATAAATTCTATGTTTAATATTTCCTTAAGCATAAGCATTCATATTTTTGAGCTCATTGTCATCAAAAGGGTTTATTTGCAAAAAAAAAGTTATATACTTCCATTATACAGTAAATGACAGAATTATTTAAATAAATGCATTCCAACTAATAGCTAGAGAGTTTGAAGTACAACTACTCTGCTTGCCTTTATATCTTACAAATACATACCATGATTTCCCACAGCACCCAAGGACCACATCAACTGGCAGCACTGCACATCTTTCAGGCCAAAGCACAGTTCACTATCTGGTGGTCTGACAGGGTGGTCTATCTTCTAGGGCAAAGCATAGGATGTGGCAAAGTGGACTGGTATATAAATGGCTTGTAAAAGCACCCAGCATCAAAAAATTCTCTCACTACTTCTGCAGGCTGGAAAGAGCCTTTTGCTACTACTCTCAGAACACAGGTATCAGTAAATACCCTGCATGCTTTCTTAGAATATGTATCATTAGTTACATTGTATCTGGGAAGAATTAGGCAAAGCTACTTTAATTCAATTCATTATACATGCATCTCACACAACACTGGACAGACCTGGAAGATTCTGGAAGGGCAAAAGATATCACATCCTTACTTAATTTAGTGCAACTATTGGGAATCATTGAAAAATGAAGCAAGGAAACAAACAAGATAATTCCTAAGCCAGACAAAACACCAGGACAACAGGTGTAAGCTGGGACATTCATTCCTAAACTAAATGGCCTGTGTGGTCATCATATCACATATCCAGTTCCTCTATATGCGTGGCTCTGACTCTGGTCTTCCCATTCGCTTCCAGAACATTGCCTGAACAGAAACTGCCACTGTGTCTGTTCCATCCAGGAGTCCAGCTACCCCGGGCTTCTGTCCTGATTCCTATTGGGACTCTGGTTTATAGAAATGTCTATCTTGGTTTTGAGGCCTGGTGAATTTTTTTTTTTTTTTAATTTTATCAATCACTACTATGTATTTGGGGCATATGGCGTATGTGAAAGTACATTTATTTGCCACCTTGAGTGGAAGTCTCAAAAAATTCTTTTTCAGTGAAAAATACTTATTTTTTCCTATTCTGTAATGCCATATATAGAAAACATCTTTTTTCTATATTAATATAATTTCATCAAACAAAACTATTTAATAAATCCTCATCTTTAAATAACAAAGCCATCTGCAGAGGTTCTAACACAATTAAAAATGAAACAAAATTTAAAACAAATTATTGATTTGAAAGAATTATACTAAAATAGAAATAAATTTGAATTGACCATTTCGATCATATATTTGTACAACTTTTTTATGGGGGGGGGATAGCAATAATTCTGGTTGTAGCAAAGCTAATTTGTAAATTTTCTTACCAGCATATAACTGGAAATTTAATTTGTTTTCTTACTTCACACTAAACATTCATTTCTTCTATGATCATATTAAACATATTAAATATGAAAATATTATGTCAACTAATGAACAGAGTTATGTGAGCAAAGTAAAATTGGCAATCTAATTGTTAACAAATTGTGTTTTACTCTTTGCTATACTTTTTGAAGAATTTTATTATGGAATACTTCAGAATAAAGTGATTATAAATTTGAATAGTTTATTTTACACAAAGAAGAGCATATTAGTTTTTTAATAATGAGTTCCATATTCATACCTTTCTTTTATTAATAATCGAAACAAATTTTGAAAATAATCATTCAATTTGTGGATTTTTGAAAAATATTGTATTTCTGATATATCTTGGAGATATTAAAACAAGCTATAGATTTTGAAGGATTTGAATGTGTATCATTTGGTTGCAGTAAATCAGCTCAAGCTCTCAATTCATATAGTTAAATAGAAAGAGTAATTATTATGATTGAATAATGGAATTTGCATATAATATAAAGGCATTCTCACTGAGCAGCTAGTGTGAGAAAGGTCGTGAATTGAGAATGCTCAGGTTAATAGCGGTTATTTTAGTTGAAAATAGTATTCTGGGTATGATGAGCAACAGGAAGATAGGAAATGCGGATAGGAGATGAAGTATGGAAGACCTTGAATGTTAGACAAAGGGCTTTGACCTTTATTCTGTGGACCAATGGAAGGAAGAAAAGAAAGACTTTTATTTAAGGGGACATCATGATCAGATCTGTGCTTCAATGAGATAAATATGCTGGAAAAGCAAGTTGAAAGATGATTTGGAAAGCCATTGTTCTAAAGAGGTAATGAGTGTGGTGTTTGTGAAAATAAAGAAGAGGGAATAGATAGAAAAATATAGTGGAGTTAAAATGAGAAAGTGAATGAGAGGCCTCATAAAGGGAATGTTTAAAAAAAAGAAGAAAAAATTGATTTTTGAGCCTGGGTGATAGAAAAGTGACGATGTTAACAAGAAAAATCAGCAGCAAATATAAATAAGTATAGTTAGAGAATGAAGATGAGGCATTCAGTGTTGAACATGTTTAATTTGTGGTATTGACAGGACATACAGGTGACTGCTCTTAGGCTGTTGGAAATATGACTGCATATTTGTTTCTTCAAATGAACACTTGTAAAAGCAATCCAAAGCTTCCCTTGAAATCCAAAAGAAAATTACATTAGCGTCACTGTTGGGAAAACTAATCAAAATGTAATTTACAAAATATGCATTTTGCAATGTCCTTTGCATTCTTCTCTAAATTCTAATACAAAGGACTCACTATATATTCAACAAGTATATGGGAAGCTTGATGGTCTAGTTAGGATTTAGCATAGTAGCCTAGTTTTATCGCCAGGCTTGGGGACTATTTAAATCCAGGACCTATCACAATGCTTGGAATATGGGATATAGTCATGGATGAGAATGAAAGGATCAATGGATCAATGAGCACATTTTTGAATTTTTTGATACTTTGGAAGTTATTTGTGTTTCCTCTTTTGGTATAGTGTTGGAAGAGAATCTGTTGGGAATACATGATGAAAATTTGAAAAAAAGTTACATTGTTTAAATATAACTACAATACCCTTGGTTGGGCAGATTGAAGCATGGAAGACATTTGTGGCTATCTGTACACTCATGAAGCTATAATCTTTAAAAATTTCCTTATAACTATTTGAAACATAGGGGAATGAAATGAATGGTATGTGTTATATATTGCTTAATAAAATATGAAGCCACAATTACTATTATTAGAATTAAGTATTTCCTCAAAATAATTGTTGATGTCATTCATGTCCATCCATAAAGGGTAATTGTTTAGTTGCCATGGCAACTGGAAAAAAATGTCAGTATGTTGTTTAAGAGTATATGATTTAGATACATCTCTGCCTGATTGCAGGAGGATGTCAGAAGAGACTTTAGTCAATCCTTTGTATTCTGTGGGTCTCTAGTCCATCCTGATTTCTGGTCACTGGAATCCATTTTTAATGCTTGACTATGGCATCATAAAGCTGATTGTAAATCTCATGATCTAAAAAGAAGTTGCAAGTCAAGAGAAGAAAATGGGAGTTATTTGTAAGACCTAATGCTATACCAAATAGTTTCTAGCACAGTATTGTAAGAGTGTTATGGGTTGAACTGTGTCCCCCCAGCAAAAAATATATGTTGAAGTCCTAACCCCCAGCACCTCAGAATGTGATCTTATCTGGAAATACGGTTGTGGCAGACATAATCAGTTAAAATACAATGGCATAGCAAGGGATCCTAATCCAACATGACTGCTGTCCTTATAAGAAGAAGGCCATGTGAGGACAGAGACATAGGGAGGATGCCATATGACAATGAAGGCAGAGTTTGGAGCTATGCAGCTGCCAGCAATGGAATGCCAAAAATTGCTGCCAAACCACCAGAAGCTAGTAAGAGGTAGGGAAAGATTCACCTCCAGTTTTCAGAGAGAGCATGGCCTTGCTGACACCTTGATTTCAGACTTCTAGCCTCTAGAACAGTGAGACAATATGTTTTTGTTGTTTTAAGCCAGCTGGTTTGTGGTGCTGTTACGGCAGTCATAGGAAGCTAATACAAAGAGTTAAATACATTGTGGGGTATATCACACCCTTGTTTTTAGTCCCGTAATTGTTGCCATTACATTTTCAAGGATGTGACAGCTGCACATGGGTGGCCACAAACTTGTACATTCAGAATTTCCTGTATTTTGGGAAACTATGACTCAAAATACCAAGTTAGAATTCTGACAATGTCTCTTGATGTTTATTTCCAGATATGTCTTGTCAGCTTCATCTTCTATCTGTTTTTAAAAGGTGCAACTACTGTTAAGAACTACATACCAAGTTATGATTTCTATGAATCATTTAATGCCATTGGAGATTAGGCCCAAGGAGATGGCCTATCATATTTACTTTTGGTTTAAGCAGCTTGGTGAGAGTTTTGGAAAGAAATGACTGGGTGGATTTTTCTGGAATAATGGGAACCCATCATGTTTTATGAAAAATGACATTTATTACTCTTCATACTCATTAGTTATTATGTAAAGTCTTTTGACATGAAAAATCTGATCATTAATTCTTCTCTTGCTTGTATTTTGAGATATATTAATTAATTTTTATTTCTTTGAGGTATGCAACCTCAAGTAATTATATTTTAGGAACTTTTTTTTTTGGTAAGATATTCCTCTTGACCATCACACTATCCATTGAATATTTCCCTTACATTTAATTTTCCAATAATATATAAATATAAACCTTAATTTCACAGACTTCTCACTGGAGGTAGAAATAGTAAAGACTCATCAATAATCAACAAATAGTAAGTAATAAATATGATTCGTCCTTTTAACATCTCAACACCTGTTCCAACCAGTTTTATGTAAAAGATTTCTATTTCCCTGTGACTGCTTTCCTGTTCACTGCTAGCTTTAGAAGAAAAAGAAATGTGTCTATTTCAAAATTTTCTACAACTAAACGGGAAATTTCTTGTATCCTTGTTCTACTGAAAACCTGTTCTTGCCTACAATTATTTCTAGCTAGGTATTTCTATTCTAGATATTTAATGCTATTACAGAGATGATAAAGGCCTAGCTCCTTCAATTCCTCTATCTTTGTAGATGGAAAATTTTAAAGAATTTGGAGACACATAAAGTTGTAGAAACTATGGCATCATGTACTGTGAAGACCACTGAGCACTCTTCTGTAAGAGGAAACGTGTTGTTGGTTCCTTTCCATATTTTGTGTGTGTGTGTGTGTGTGTGTGTGTGTGTGTGTGTGTGTGTGAGAATAACTGAGGTGTACAGCTTCTCACTCACACAAAAGTACGGAATGAAATATTCTTTGTTTTAGAAGGAAAAGTACCAATGATTTTGATATATTTTGAAGGTCAGTAATGTTCAGCATAGAGCAATATGTGGAGAACAATAGCTCCTTAGAGAGTGGAAAACATGGTACTCTCATTATCCATAATCTCAGCTGGTCACCATAGTAACAGCATTTTATTTTCCAAGATGTAAGCCTTTATAGTTCTGTAGAATCCACTTCCTAGGCCTTCAGACACGTCAGCGGCATCTAGTGGCCGAGACCTCAGCTAAAATATTTGCGTTTTACCGCCTGCCGTGTTGTGTTGAAAACTGAGGGCTTGCACATGTGCCTAACTATGCCTGTGTTTTTCACTCATCAAGATGGGTGACTATAATTTTTCAGAAAAAATATTTGTGGGTTGCCTACAAAAAAGGGTGAAAATGTAAGCAAAAAGAAACTTATTTTGCTAATACTCTCATTAGAATTTTGCAAGGGAATTAGGGAGTGTAGAGACATGTGTGTTCTCCAAATATAGAGAGAAGTTGGAAAGGGGCAGTTTCCAGATGATGAAATGATTGCTCAGAGAATACATAGAACTACTTTCTGGAATCTCTAGGGGACAGATTTATTAAAGATTCAAGGAGATTACTGGTGAATTCTGGGAGGAATTAAATCTTGTTTACCCACTTTTATTTTCTGATCATGTATCTGTCCTTTACTATGCAATTTTTAGAAATCTATGTAATAGTGGTTATTATATATTTTAGATACTTACCAGGGTCTAACCTAATCTCAGATTAAATGGGGGAAATTCAGAAATTCTCTTTAGTCTCCAGGGACATAGTGTGGGGTTTTGGAAAAGGCATGTACACTGGACTGAGACCCAAGTGTAGTGCTGCTTCTACCACTTTCTGGATTCTTGAGCAAATGCTATAGCCGTGGTTCTCAATCTGGGCTGCGTTTTAAGAGAAAAAGTCAGTCAGTACCCAGGCTCCATCTTGGACAAGTTGAAACATAATCTTTGGGAATAGAACCTGAGCATAACCTGAAAAAGAAATCTGAGGAACCAGATCTCAACTCCTGAGGAGCTTTGTAACATCATACAGTCACTCATCTGACTTGAACCTTCTTCCTGGTAGCATGAGCCACTGGCCCTCAGCACCACTTGGGGGTTTGTTAGAAATCAACACACATTTCAGTTGAAAAAGCAATGAAAACCCATAGAGATTCTAATTCAGGAAGTCTGAGATGAGCCTGGGAATATGTGTTTTTTCAAATTTAGGTGTTTCTAGAGTGCTTAGCTTTCTGGTAATGGATGCTCTTACCTGGAAGTTACCTGGAGGATTAAATAAAAACACTTAGGTGGACCGTTACTGATTTATTCATGAAGTTAACCAACATTTCCTGAGTGCCTAGGATGTTCCAAGTCCTGTAACAGAGATGCATGAGGGTCCTGATGTGGGTGACACACAGGGCTGAAATCGGCTTGGAAATAGCTACATCTCAGTTCATAAATGCTTTTCTAAAATTACTCACTTGCTTGTCTCATGCATATCACAGAAATTTTAACATAAAAGAACTTCACACAGATGATTTTTTAAATTCATAAAATGAGAGTTAAATATTTATTATGTACCCAAATCTTTATCTTAGTGAATCTTTTTTGAAGAATAAAATACCTTTCTGGCCTTTAAGAAATGTAAATTCTAGGTCGATACTTAAAGCATATTAATAAAATAATCAAAGAATAATACCAGAATAAAATTATATAGATGAACTAATTATCCACTTTTTTAGGGATGATGACCATTTTTGAGGAAAGTGGTATTAAGTCAGGTTTTTTGAAAACAAACACTCATATAGACAATTATGTGCAGGAAATTTATTGGGCAGCTTCTCTTGGGAACAACACATGTGAGAAAATGAGGAAAGAAAAGCAGGACTGAGTAGGGGGAGAGATTAAAATGAGGTGCATTTGTGCCAGGTAACTCATCTCCCCACATAAGGAACTCTGACGTTGGACCAGCCCTTCAGAGATGTTCCCAATTGAGGACAACAGGCTAGGCCTTTGTTCCCTGCATCAGCCAATACTGTATGTGAACTACCTCCAAGAAAAGGGCGTAAATGTGGGTAAAGCAGCTCCCTTTGGCTGAGGGCAGCTCTCAAGTAAGTTCTCAACTTTGAGGCACCAGCAGCCAATGCTCAAGGCAGCTGAGGGAGTAAGGTCTTCAATTCTGCAAGGTGGAGTCTGAACAGTGAATCACATTTAATATAAAAGCACTGGTCTGTTTAAACATACCCAGTAGTTCCCTCAATCTAACTTTCAGGTCACCTCTTACATAGACCCATTCTATACATCAAGGTTCATCCTTAGCACTCTGACTAAAATCTCTTCCACGAGCTAAATTGGCAGGCTAAAGTCTTCCAGGAACATGCTTCAGATCTCTTATGCTAAGCTTTTTTTCTCCTCTGACCATTTGCCTGAACTCTCCTCGTTCATTTTTCCTCACTGTGCTTGGCCAACTCATTAGTTTACCACTGACTTAAGTACCATTGTTCTTAAGAAAACATCTAAGACGGGCTTCTCAAATTTGAACGTGCTTATAAATCCCAAGATCTGGGCATCTGCTAAAATGCAGATTCTGGTGCAGTAGGTTTGGATTGGAGTCTAAGGGTCTGCATTTCTACCAAAGTGACCATGCTGGTGGTCAATGAAGAGATCCACCTTACCTGTGCTTTAGTAGCCCTTTTATCTATAGCATCTCTTATTGTATGTGACTTATACTTTTGTAGAGTGCCATTATTTTGTATTAATAGAAATTAATTCATTAATTAAATCATATGCTTTTTTATAGTAATTGCATCTGATATTTTAATATACTTCTCACAGCACTTAACATAGTGCTGGTGTGTATTAGGGACACTGTATATATGTGTTGGTTGATTTTGTAAGAGAGGACTAACATGTAGTTAGTGATTTTTCAATTTGAGCAAGTGAGTTTTCAGGGTTTTGCAGTATTATGACCCTGAATGAGAACCACCGCTAGCAGTGACCTTTTCTGAGTACCAGTAAAGCTGTCCTGGTTCTGCTCTGCCCTGACACAAAATAGCAAAAAGTTCTACATCCCTATTGAGGAACTTTGGAATATTTCTTTGGCTGTCTTGTTGAGCTGACCATATATCACATCAGATCAGGGAAAGATGCCATCTCTACAAATGCTCAAGGGCACAGAAAATAAAAAATAATTGTAACTAAGACTCAGATGTTCTTAATTTCCCATATTATAAACCCAGCTTCTCCATTTCTCCTAGCTTCCAAAAAACAGTGAGATAATGCATCCAATGATATGTTTCAATAGTCCTTCCCTGTTTCTTTTGAGATTCAAGCACGTTATTTCTGAAGATCATCAATGGAAGAACAGTTTCAAATCTATTTCTAGGTAATACTTGACACTAACGTTTGATTGATAGCTATAACCAAACAGCTATTCTAATTATCTTACTCTGATTAATTCCATCTCCCCATTTAAGTCCCTATTTACCATCCATATACTCTTATTATTTTATTGCCTTACTCTTGGTAAAAATGCAGACTAGGAACTGTAGTTCTTTCCTTGACTTATTTTAAATAAATTAATCAGAATGGGTAATTACATCATCTTTAAATTGCACATGTTGGGGATAAACATGTTGAAGCTTCTCATTAGATGATTGTAAGTGGTGAGTTTGTTGCTGAAGCTGTGTTCGTTAATGATGCAGAGCATCATAACTGACTGGCTTGGGCCATTGTTCAGGTGGATGTTTTGCTTTTGTGATCATTATAATTTTGAATGTATTGGTATAAAGCTATTGGTATGCAAACTATGAAAGATTCTAAAGATGTTTTTCAGTGTGCTTCAAGTTCTTTGGGAAGCCAGGAGATTTAATACTAAATATTTGATGAGGTACAATTATTTGAAAGAACTCTAATAAGCCCTTTTAGTCAAAGACTACAGAATTGTGATGAGTATTTCTTGTTACTGGTTGACAGCATATATATACTCATAAATTCGTTATTTTGTTGGAAGCTTGAGTAGCAAGCCTAGCTGTGCATATTGATGTTATTATACAAATCAAATATGTTTAAAGAGACTGGGTTAGCAGAGTCTCAATATTTAAAGGCTATGGTTGGCTTTTTCTCTCGGTCTTAATTTCTGTATCTCTTTATAATTGATTAATGTTCATTGGTAGAGTAAGTATGAATAATTTATAATTCACATAGCTGCTGGCTTATTAATTGTTTAATTTCAGAGAAAGTAACTATATATTAAGGAAATTCAAGTTGTCACTCTGAGCAGCCAAGTGAATTTATACACTTTGTTGCTGCATAGTCCAGAAATAGTGTATCAGACGTACACTCTGTATTTCCTACAGTGCTTAAAAAGAAGAATATTAATGAAACGTTGAAGAGATTTTTTAAAAGTAAAAAAGGAGCAACTGTCTTGGCATGGCTGAGAAGTGTGTGCTCTGGGGTTCCGCCCAACCCCCCTTTAAACATTTTACTCTGCTTCAGTGATTCTTTGTAATATGCCAACCATAAAATGCAGTTAATTGACGAGTGATGCTTATTCTTTAGAAGAAAACATACTTAAATATAGAAGAGAAAGTTGTAATTAACATTAGATATGTTACAATTTCTTTGGAATTTGAGCAAATTGATTTTAATCTTGTGAAATTAAAATAAAAGACGTAATATGTGATAAATTTCCTTCCTTTAGCAACATGCATACAAAGACATTGCTGTCTTGGAAAAATACATATTATTCGCATCATAACTGGTAATAAGTTCATTGGTCTCTACATTTATTGATGAAAACCCAAGGCTGGTATAAATTGTATTGAAAATAAATGTTGACCATCTTCCTTTGGTACAATATTTTCAAATAAATCTAAAAGATGAAATCAGAATTAAAATGATCTTCAGTGAAGTTGAAGATTACACACCTGAAACTTTTACCTTCCTAAAACATAACTTTTCATATTTTATGTTTAAGGACAGGATTTTGAGAAATGGTCCATAGATTGGTCATGTCCATCTTTAAAATATTTTGGCTCTGTGACAAAAGTCAGTTTCACATTAGGGGGTGGGGGTAATCCTTTTCCCAAAGGTGAAGAGTGTTTGGTATGGGAGGGGAGGAAATAGAATGATTTTAATGATTTATCCTTTTCCTCATCTCTTTCATACATTTAGCCCAAATTATTTCACAGCCCTTGATGAGCTTCTGCAGAGACCACAATTCTAAGCTGCGGAAGGGAGCCTTAGCTTAATGTTGGTACTTTGGTAAATATTCCTTTTTTCATGTTTTTCATGTTATTTGATGCTTTCACTTTAGACAGTTGAGAAGAAAGAGGACCAGGGAATGCTATGGAATCTTACAAAATTAAGGGAGAAAGAACCAACTAATATGGATATACTGAGAAAGGAGGGAGGAATAGCATATTAGTTATCTTGGTTGTGCATAAACAGGTCTCATGTTTCCTGGTAGATGGTGAGCTCCTTAAGGGCATGATGGCCCATGTTTAATTTAGCTTTGTGTAATATATCTTTTGCATGAATAAAATATGGTTGTGGGCTGACATTTACTTAGATCTCCACAGTTTTATATCTAAATCATTTCTCCTTCACCTAATATTAGAGTCCCTGCCCCTTGCTTTGCTCTCTTACATTAAGGGATATCCTCAACTTCATGCATGCTCAGTGTCCTCCTACCACATTAAGTTAAAAATTAAGGCATTCTTAGTACTCTTTTGCTCAAGGCTAAACTTTGCATTGGTGTAATTGACTACTTTCTCCGGAGTCATGCTCTATCATTTCTTTTCTCTCTCATTTTAAGGACATTTTCCTCTCTTGTGGCTACTTCTCGGCTTAATAACAACCTCACGGTTCAACCACAATAAAACAATCAAGTGAAAAAATTAATAAAGCAACCTACTTTGAACAAGCACCCAACTTCATCTCTCTTCTTACTGGATCATTTGCAATATTTAAGAAAGTCATTACTCTGTCTCCATTTCCTTTCTTCACATTTGTTTCTCAATGTATTGCAAACTGATTTTAACCTCACTGATGATCTGACAAAGATCACCCTTGATTTCTGGATTCTCAAATCCAATGGTTACTCTTTCAGCCCCATCTTCCTGGATCTCTGGCTGAACTCGGCTTTTGATTCTCTTGTTTTTAGATTTCTTTTTAAACTATGAAAGAAGCTCAAACAAATTTTCCTCTTCCTTTTTTTTTTTTTTTTTTTAAAGCCAAGTGTGTACTTTATTTGTCTGTTCTTTTGTGGGTTGTCTGTACATATGCTTTCTTCATTTTCTCAGTGATTTACAGTATATTTAGAATCTATTTCAGATTCTAATCTAGTTTTATTGGTATGAATTGCAGATACCTTCATCCAGGCAGATATGGGTTTTTCCTCAAAGAACTGGCCATTGAGTTTGTTTAGTTTCTCTATTTATTTTTTAAAGTTTATTTAATTTTTTTATGTCATAATTTTATTTCTTTTATTTTCTTTGATTTATCTTTTTTTTAAACTTTCAAGCTGTGAACACTTAGATCATTAATGTTCAGTCTTTTTTCTTTTCCAATATTATAATTTAAGGTTGTACATTTCCCTCTAAATAGCAATTGAGCTTCTTCTATTCTCTATGCATTCCAAGTATTTTTTTCAGATTTATTTTCCAGTTAACTAACTTTTACTTTAGTTGCTTCTAGTAGGCTGTTTAACCCATTGACCAAGATTTTTTGTTAACATAACTCACATATTTTAATTTTTGAAAAACAGAACAATTCCTTTTCAAATATGCTTTTTCTTTTATATGGAATCTTGAGATGTTTCCTCTTTATGCTTTAACCACTTTAAAGATTTTTTACTTCATACAATACCTATCATACTGTTCTATTTTCTGCAATTCTAGAGTCTAACTCTACTGTCCATTGCATCTGGTAACTACTTTTCATTACTGAGTTTTTCCTCTTGTGTTTTGTTATGTTAGCTTGCTTATCTTCAGTGAGGCTTTGTGTATGTGTGTGGTCATCCGGAGGATATATTTCTGTGACATGGGCTTGTATTGTTTTCGTCATATGTCCCAGAAGGGTGAGTAGCCTGTGTGGGAATTCCCACGCTATGCCATTCATATAAATTTAAATCCCAAGATCATTTAAGGTACAAGCCTGTGATTAGCATTATTAAGATCTAGTTTCTTTGTTATATTCCTGTGCTATTGGGCAATTTTTTCTAGATTACTCCTTCAATGAGGACGAGGTATACTCAGAATCTAGACTTAATATATCCCATTTCCCTATCTGCCAAGATCCTAAGGTTTCTTTCCTTTTACCACATGGCCACTATATTTAAATGTCAACATTATTATACTAACAGGGTCAAGGCCCCTGTAACCTGGGACAGACAGAGTAGAAAGTTGTGTACTAAATGACCTGTTTTTTTTTTTTTTTGTTTCTTTAGGCAAACATGTTTATTGTTGATATTTTGAATGTCTTTTCTGTAATTAAAAAACTTGAGATATAATTGGCATACAGTATATTAGTTTCAAGTGTGATCAATATTTGTGTGTATTGTGAAATGATCACCACAATAAGCCTAGCTAACATCCATTATCATACATAGTTACAGAATTTTTTTTTCTTGTGATGAGAATTTTTAAGATCTACTCTCTCAGCGACTTTCAAATATGCAATCCGGTATTATTGATAATTTTCACCATGCTGTAATTTCATTCCTAGGACTTTTTTGTTTTATAACAAGAAGTTTGTACCTTTTGATCCCCTTCACTCATTTGGCCCACCTCCCATCCCCTGCCTCTAGCAACCACCAATCTCTTCTACTCTGTGTATATATGAGCTTGGTAGGATGTTTGTTTGTTTTTTGTTTGTTTATTTTGCTTTGTGTCATTTTTGAGATATCACATATAAGTGAAATCATATAGTATTTGTCTTTCTCTGCCTCTCTGCCTGACTTATTTCATTTAGCATAGTGCCCTCAATGTCCATCCATGTTGTCGCAAATGGCAGTAAATTACCTGGTTTTTACGTCACAATTTTACCTGGAGGTCTCACTCTTTACTTGCACTGTATCATGAAAAAAGTGATTACTGTTAGTTAATCTCTCAGTGATGACTTGGTCACCCAAATGAACATCGGGTACTGTAATTGGCTTCACATCTGGTTATAGGAGGTACAAATGCATTTTTGGAAGGCATGGGACAAACTGCTGAAAAGGCACTGACTTTACAAGAGATCCTTGAGCTTTATTACTTGACAAAATTCCTTGATACTTTGTCTTTCAGCCATATGTATCTCTCATTCAGCTGGCATTGCATTTATAGATGGGTAGTAGAGTAGTCTGAATAATGGTGCCAAAGATACCAAGTCCTAATCCCTGAAACCTGTAAATGTTATCTTATTTGGAAAAGATCTTGAGATGGGGAGATTGTTCTGAATTACTGGGTGGGTCCTGAATGCAATCACAAGTGCCCTTATAAGAAATAGGCAGAGGGAGATTTGACACACACAGAGGAGAAGGTGATGCGAAAATGGAGCAGAGAGAGATTTGAAGATGCTGACCTTGAAGATTCGAGTGATGCAGCCACAAGCCAAGGAATGCTGGAAGCCACCAGAAGCTGGAAGAGGCAAGGAACATACTCCCTACAAATATGGTCTTGATGTCACCTTGATTTCAGACCAGTGACAGTGATTTTGGATTTCCAGCCTCCAGAACTATGAAGGAGAGATTGAAGCATCATCTCATGCCTGATGTCTTTGGATGTGGCCATATAATTCAAAGCACAAGCAGGAAATGGTAGTCAGTCCAGCATTGTGTAAAGGGCATAGGCTCCTCATCCAGGATATCTGAGTTTGAATCTCATCTCTTACTAGTTTTGTCACTCCTTCTATCTAAGTGTATTTATCTGTAAACTGGGGGAGAATAACAGTTACACCTATGCAATACAATAATATATAAGATGCTACGGAAAAACCCGAACATACTTTTTGGCTGACCCAATAGTTACAATAACATCTCTTGTAGGAAGTGTTATGAAGATTAATGTTGAGATAATTCATGCAAACTGAGCAACTAGTAGACGCACAATAAATGCTAGTAATATCATTATCTTAGTCTCAACATATGGACAACAGCATTGTTTTCTCAGGTTACACTTACTTAACTATATTTATTCGTTTGCACTCAGTTTTAAAATAGGGTTTAAAAAGAATATCACTCAGTTTTTAAATATTTTGTACTATGTTGTTTGGAGATACTTTTCCCTAAATTTTGAATTCTTCAACAAATGATAATGAAAACACTTTTACAAATATGACATCAGGTCACAATTTGTCCAAATTTATAATAATTAACTTTAGTCATATTTATATAAACAAAACTATATTTCTTTATCCAGAGATAAATTCAGATCACAACCTGTGATGGGCTAACTTATAAACACAATCTCTAAAATATTAAATTTTCTGATTAAAATCCTCTTATGTTGAATGCATAACATAACATTGCAGGGGGCAGAAAAATGCAAAATAAATATTCCCAGAAAATAACTATTTTGGAGGAAGCTCTATAATGTTGAGCAAAAAAAATAATTTCAGTTATATATATATGAATATATATATATAACTGAATCACTTTGCTGTATACCTGAAACTATCAGAATACTGTAAAACAATTATACTTGAATAAAAAAAAGAAGGTTACAAAAAAGATGAAAGTATCTGTCAGGAAGAAAATTTCCTTATTTATGCATGACTGGAGCATTGTAATCAACAGGACAACTGGGAGAGTTTTTCAAGCTTTACGATGATGGCATTTTCTAGTCACTAATGCAATTCTATAGAAGCTAGCCATATTAACTGAGAGGCACCTAGCATAGTCCTGGGTTATGGGTTATGGGTTATGCAACAGCCAAACCAATCTTGCTGGAATATAGGGCTTATATAAAGGCATCCTGGGACATAAATTTAAAGAAGTAGGTTCTGGCATGTTGAAAAAGCTTTGGGGTGATAGTTAAATACATGGACTTTGGAATGTGCTAGTCCTGGCTAGGAATCCTTTCTGCCACTTACTGGCTTTATGACTTTAGGCCAATTATGTATGTTCTTTTATAAAATGAGATTATATTAGTATAACCTGCTGGAATTGTTATAAAGATTAAAGAAATGTATACATTCCAAGGAATAAGCACAGTGCCTAGCATTTGGTAAGCAGGTGGGCAGTGGGGAGCCAACAAATGACTTTGAGAGAGGGAGGGACAGGACCAGAAGTACAGCATAGACAGACCCATATGGCAGCAATAGTTTTGGCTGTAGTAGGTGGGCAAGGATTGAGGAAGGAACTTACACCTGTGAGGTATACTGTAATGGGCACCACTGAAGTATTCTTAATAAATGTTTGGTAAAGATGAGTTCATTCTTTCAGTCATAAGCAAGGTTTATTAAATTATAATAAAGTAGTGGAGCTAATTAAATATACAGTAAACAAACAAACAGAAAGCAGTTACAAAAACATTCAAGAGCTTTGTTTATCAAGAAAACAAAATCTGATTATAAAGTAAATGATTCTGTTCAAAATAAGGTAAGAGTATATTTTTCCTACATGTTGGCAAATATCTGGGTACTCCATGGAATTTTTTTTTTCTTTTGGCTCCCTGGCACTGAATTCTCAATTATTCTTCCAGCCCATTACACATTTTATCTGAGTCATACAGCCAAGTTGAATGAAGATACACTATTTTAGGTACATTCTGAGAAAAATCTGTAAATCAGTTTGGCTAACATTTAAAAAAATTGATTTTCACAGTTATGTGCTAGATCACCAAAGCACTTTACATTTTCTCAAACACTCATTTGATGCAACAGAAGTTATTGTTTGTTCTATAAACTCTATCTCCAGAAGTTTTTGATTGTTATTACTGTAAATAGGGATTTGGTGGAGATACAGAATAAATCTGAGCTTTCTTCTTTCTTGTCTACAGCTTTAGGAATGGAGAATGATGACCTGAGGACCCAGCCTGGGGGCTGGCTAGAACCCAGGTGATATCCAGAGAGAAGCAATGTCAACAGTATATAGATTTGTGTTACTAGCACCGGGCAGTTCACCACAGAATTCTCCATCTTGCTGGCTGTGTCATACCACCTTCCTATTCCTTTAGGGTCAGAATTTCTCAGTTGCTTTTGCTGCCCATTGCACATAATATGTGTGCTTCAAGGCCAAGTTGGAATTACATACTTTTCCCTTCAGCTAACTTTAGAGAAAGATATGTAAATTGGCTTGACTAATATTTAAAGACATTTATTCCCACGTTTAGATATTTTTCGTAGGTGGTTTCTGCCCTTGTATTTTCCCTCCTACAAATAATACAAATTAATTTTATAATGAGATGGAAAGGTCAATATGTCTTTTTTTTACAAAGGTTTGCTATGCTCTTTTTGACTTATTCCAAAAAAAAAAAAAAAAAAATCCAACAACTTGCAAACTCTTTTACTATACCACATTATTTAATATTTTGTTTAAGAAAAGATAAGCTAACAGTACAAAAACTATTTTACTATATCACAGTCTTTTCATTTTTTTCTTGCTTTGTTATGATGTCTATGAAGAAAATGAGTATCTAATGAAACATTATTTCACCAAAACCCAAGTCAGTCGGACGGGTGGACAGCCCAGCGAAGTCATCCTGTAACTCAGAGGTTTTGAAATAGAGCTTTAGAGCATATTCAGATTGTCATGGGAAAAGGGGGGAGGATCTAAATTCATCATAAAAGAATTCTAAGGATTAAAAAATACATTTTGAAGGCCATTGATTTAGTAGACTGTACACCTGGGGAGATGAATACACTACAGTGCAGGCATACCTTGTTTTAAAATGCCAAATAGGCATGAATTTCTAAAATTAATGAAGTAACTTTTTCAAATCAAATCATATTTTACTACCATGTTTCATTTCAAAGAAGTTTTTGATAGTCTTTTTTAGAATTAAAAAATTAGATTATTTGAAGATAACTTTTTATGGATTTTCAAGTAATTGAGTTGTGTATATCAGTGAACTTCTGTTAACTAATGGACCGTTTGCTGAGTTCCAAATTGATTTTTTTCCTCATTGAGATGAGATACTATATTTAGATCATCTTCTGTATTTTTAAATCCTTATTTGAAGCCACTGTTATCTTATGGGATGATTATACTTCATCAAACTATTTTTAAAAAGAAACTCCCTAAAATTGGCTAATAACATGCTTATAAGGAGTACTTTTAATGTGAAAGCAAATAAGTAACTGTCTGTAAAACCAAGTTTTATCATTTAATGAGAATCTTCTAAGGATTTTGAAAATTGCAGCAAATGATAAAATGAATCAATGTTTTTAAAGATCATTTATGGAATTTTTAGCATCACAGCATAATATCTGTATATGAGAAATTGATAGGCTTCCCTTGCAGCACTTTTTGCTGCCATGGGCATCTTCTGTCTCACCTCTCATCAATATTCTCCTAACGTGAAGAGCAAGGAGGTGAGTGACCCAGAGGGAAAGAGGCGACCTGGTGAGCTCTTCAGTCCTTGGAGCACCTGTTATCCATGGATTTCAAAGCACTTAATCCTATTTGATGGTCCTGTGAGTTAAGAAGTGTTTTACTACTTGGCTGTGAGCTTGTCATAGGTCTCTAGTGCATTATTGGATAATACAACCCCAGGGCTATTTTCCTGACTCCTGGGTCAATGTTCAGGTCAAGAGATGACACTTGAGCCTTGGCCGACAGAGGGATTGTGTGATGATGGTTAACACTGTTAGTAATTGATCTTGTTTCCTGTTTATCCATATGTACAAAGCCTGCAAAATTAAATATCCCCACATGGCATGATCCCTGTGGATGGATAATTATGAGCTCCTCCCATGGAAATATGAAAAATTTAAGGAACACATGATTTTGCTATGAACAATAGAAGACAAAGAAAAGAACAGAATAATTTAAAAAGCCTTGAGATAAAATAAAATTTGGGGGAACTACGTTAAGTCATAAACCACTTACAAGATATTTATAGACTATGACTTTGTAAAGCAACTTTGCATTTGACTGTATTTATTAGTGAATGGGAACTTATTTCCCTATATTGAATGAGAATTTCTTGGCAGGCAAACTGTGCACAAGCTACAATGAGCTTCAGTGAAGTGCTTTCACATTCCCTTCCCACTGAGTTGAAAGCCTGCTTATATTCTCTCAAGTGTGTTTCTTTTCCCATGGAGGATGGCTTTGTTGAAAATTGCTTCCTCTTCTCTTGATTATTGAATCAGATATTATATTCAGGTCTTCAATACTTTATAGAATGTTGGTAAAAAGTGAAATATAATGAGTGTGATTCTTTCTTATATCTTGAAGGCTATGTAGATTCAGCTCTAAAGAATTTAGTGGGGTGAAGCCAGGATTGGAAGAGGGATACTATTTAACTGAATTTTCCCTTTCTCTGCAACTGTTCCCTGCCTCCACCATTATGATACTCTTCCTTTCCAGCATTTTCTTTATATGTCAATAGCCAGACTCAGCCTTCAGCACCTCTATGTCTCTTTTGAGTATAACCATTTGCTCCGACCCAGAGGACTCATGTACACCAAAGGTAATTTGCTATAATTCTGCCAAACGATGTCTTATATTCTAGACTTTTATTTCCATTTTCTTCCTTCTTTATTCACCATTAATATTAACCTGGTCTTAGAATGTTGTTAATCTACTAGGAAGAAAAAATCAGAATGAAATTAAAGCACCCAAGATGAATATAAAAATGTGTTACCTTTTTCACACTTCAATTAAAAATGTTAAAGGATTGAAAAAGTCCTTATCTTTTAATATACTTCAGCTTTGCCACTTCATAGTTTTACTGTATATCATAAAAAATATGGACTAAATCTCATCACAGTTATATTCTAATATTTTTGCCTTTTCGGGTAGGCATACTATAATCATTTCACTGTATCCATTCATGAACAGTTGAGTATAGTTCTTAGGTCATAAACTCTGAAGCCAAGGTTTTTCATCTATAAAATGAAGATTGGGTTGTCGTGTTAAATGAGTTTATAAATCTAGTCCTTGGCACACAGCAAAACTATGTAAGTGTTTTCTTCTATTGTTATTCATTCATTATCAAAGATTTATTGATCTCTTACTATGTACCATAATGGTGACTTTTTAATGCTAACAGTATTGGAGGGCAGATAGTAATTCAATAATCAAATAAATAGAATTCCAAATTGTGATAAGCATGCCAGTTAAAATGCAGGAAAGTAATAAATACAGTTGATGGAAAATAAGACTGAAAAATACGGGAATTTGATTTCTTTTGGAGGGAATACTAAGTCTTCAGTGAAGAAGAAACATTTGAACTGAGATCTAAAGTGTTATAAGAGTTCATCAGTTTAAAGTGGGACACTGTTCTAGAAAGAGAACTTGTCAAAGTTAGAGAAAGGGTTGAAGGTGGTGGGGATTTGAAGGAATTGAGAAGCCAAATTTGGGGATGCGTTGTCCATGTGGCTTTTCAAATCTCCTAGAGTGATGAAAGAAATTGTTATGAATAAAGGAATTGTGAGTCAAGTGCCAAGATTTCAACAAATGTGATGGCTGGGCGGTGGTGCAGGAGGTGGGAGGAGAGGGTGGTGGCTGATGTGATTGTGAGAGTAATACAGTAAAAACAGAATGAGCTTCAAAAAAGTAGAGTTTTATTATAAAGGCATAAGGGAATGATTGTCTAGAGATATTTACATGAACAGTTCATAAAGGAAAAAGCAATCTTGTAACCACTTTTTAAAGAGAGTGTGTTTTTCATGATTTTCTCATAATTTGTCATTAAAATACATTCTTTTGATTTTCACATAATTAAAGGTGGAATGTCAGTTTTGGCTTAAGGCCTAAAATGTCCTTTTAAAACTTGCCTGCTTTTGGAAATTTCAGTATTATTTCAAGAGCTTTGCTTTATACATAAACATAAATATACACACACACAAACACATTTTTTCTTTAGAAAGAAATGTAGAAATTGTAAGTAGAATCACCATCATATAACTTATCAAATGATACCAGATATTTAGTAGTATATTGATAGACTGTAAGCATTTAAAGATTAGGAAAATATGTTAGGGTAAACTATGTTTACTAGAATAATTAAAAAACACAGAGGAAAGATATGATGAACTAAGTGTGTGTTAAAATAGTTTCATACAACTTTATCTATGCTCATACATTAGAAAGGTGGCTTAATCACCCATAAGAAATTACCAGCTTCTCTGTTCGTGAAGCATGACATTTCAGTTGCACAGCCAATAAAAGAATTGCATGAAGAGACTGAAATGATTTACTGTATGGAAAACATCAAGACCAAGGTTACCATGGTGAATTACCTTTCTGCACACTCAAGGTCAAGTGAGAGTGACCCATCAATGGGCAACCTTCTGTTGTGACCTAGTATGGAATTGCTGTTACAACTGTGAGTTGGTTTCCTTCTTAAATAATAACGATGACTGGACCTGGTACCATTATTTACCTATGTTAAGTTTGAATTTGCAACTTAAAAACTGACATTATTGTTAAGAGATTATTGGAAGAGCATTGGTGTTTTTTAGAACCTCATAGATTGCAGCTGTGCACTGTAATCATTTCCAGAAAATGTGGGTAGGTTAGGAAATGTTTACACATTTTAAATATAACTTGAAAGAGAGTCCAGTTGTATTGTAGTTTTTAATGTTTAACCAGAATCATCTTTATTGTAAATCCTATCTTTATTCCATTGGGAGGGTGAGAGAGAAAGTATAAATAGTGTATACATATTATAAAATATTGTTATGTATAATTAATACTTTAAAATATGTCCAAAGTTCTGGGACGTTCATATATTGCTTTTTTTCAGATATGTTCTGTTGATGCATAAAAATAAGACTGTACTAATAAATGTCTCTTGAATTACACATAGTGTAAGAAAATGAAAGCCTTTGGGTTATGAATCTTGGATTTAAAGAGGCAATCATCAAATATTTAAGATGAAAATGCAGTAACACATGCTTGCTGTCATGCGCTAGTTTGGAGAATGTTATGAGAAGGTTTTTAAAGCATTCATAGTTGGAGTATTTTTATGAAAATAATCATTAATTCAAACAGACATTCATATCTGGCAACCTGCATTTTAATTGTGATTTTCTGGCTGCATGAGAAAATAGGTAAAGCCATGAAAGAATGGGTGAAATATAAAGCAATCTTGTTTAAATTATACATTATAAGGCATACATATCTGTATGTTGTCATATTATGCATTAAATTTAATGCATAAATCAGACTGTTATAATTCTGATGTTGCCAAAAGGCACAAAATATGACAAACAGGAATAGGCATGTAGATATTATCATATTCAATAATTCAATGAGCATTTGTTTTATGTAAATTAACTTTCTGTTAATAAAATATATACTCATTTATTACACTACTTCCATATGATAATTAAAAATGTCTTTTTTCCTCTAGAAAATCATTACAAAATGTGAATAATGCATTTGTTTAATATCTATATAAATAAGATCTTACCATCAGAATAGTTGCAGAAATAAAACCATTACTGATTTCTGTAATAATTTTTATAATATTGCTATACTGCAATACTGAAGCTGCTAATCTTATTTTTGTGAAGAACTCTATGCATTTAAAGCAGTGTTTAAACTTTTGAAAGTAAACAATCTTAGTTTTTGTAAGACCTGTTAATATACAATTTGTAGAAAATGTACTTTTGGGAGTAAACAGAAAGTACTTAGTGAACAACTTAGCACAAAAGTTGAATTCCTCCTTTCAGTACTATATTCTCATACCAATTAAAATAATACTGAAATTCTTGGGTTCTATATGTAACTTTCCCAAAATCAGTGGGAGTCACAGTGGAGATAAAGGATTTAATAAACTCCCAAACGGCTGGCATAAAATGATAAGTAAGTTATAAAATACCACTTTAAATGACAACAAATTATAATATTGCAAAAAGTCACTGCTTATATTTCTTGTGCAAAAATATGATGCAGCATTCTCTAATGGAAGGTATATTTCTTGTCACTTTTGTTACATCATCATATTTTAATGGCTTATTTACATCATATTACTATATGCACACAACTTTATCATCTGAAGCATGCTACAGTTTCTGACTGAGCCCTGTAAATATTCATTTAAAAAAGTGGGCATGTCTTTTAGATGTTTAAAGTTTTACAATATTGTAATGGCTGGATATGCTCATAAACTTTTCAACCTAGTTTAAACAAACTAGAATTCACCCTTAAGAGAAGGCTGATAAAGGTAACTTGTAGAAAAATGAAGAAAATTCCACATAAACTTTAGCTAGCAAACTTAAGAATCAAAATAAAGAGCATTTAATGTACACTAATTAGCTGTATGTGTTCTATATTAGCAATGGGAATTCTATAAAGCTGTTAGGTTGAACCACATGAAATTTCCAACATTTGAACATTTTTTGGTTCAAAGAATGGTAGTTTCATATAGTTCAACATAAGATAATATGTATATTGCTCATGATCACATAAAATCCTTTACCATATACACTGTACCTTTATATGACACACTGTTAATCAATGATTTGTGCAATCAACAAGTTCTTAAGGAATAGACTTCATGATGTACTAGAAAGAGAACTGAACTAGGAATTTATATTCTAGCCATGCCTCTACCACTCACTCGCTGAACCCTTTTAGGCCAGCCACATAATTTCTCTGAGTCTTGGTTTTCTTATTTGTAGTATGAAGATGTCACATAGACTGCTTCAGATCACAAGGAACAGAAACATAGCCAAGGTGGCTCAAACATAAGAGGCTGCTTAATCTCAGAGAGCAAGAAATCTGGAAAAGTTTCACAGTTGCTTCATCCAACAATGTCATTAAAAGCCCAAATGTTTTGGTCTTTCCTCTCTATTTGATTCTCTGAGTGTTTTGGACTCCGTATCTCCAGCTCCTAATTGCCAGATGGTTATAGCAGCATGATTTCTTCACACAGCAATGTCCAAAGGGCACATATCTGTACATATTGTGACCTTTTATAAGAGCAAAGAAAACCTTTTCTAGAAGACTCTGCTAACATCACCTCAAATCTTATTGTCCAGAATTTTATAGCATGCCCATACCTAAACCAAACACAGGAGGAAAATATCATCTGTCCTGGATTAATTAAAGGGCAGCTTCCTTGAGTTCATGGATGCAAAGATGGTGAGCAATTCCTATAAAAATGTATAGAAAAAATTGGAAAGCAAAGAAATTAAATTTAAATATTTTTCTACAATCTGTAACAGAGTACTGACAAAATTGGGTACATAAAGGTAAAATGATACAGAAATTCATGTGTAAACATGTACAATAAATAAACGCAGTTATTTAAAAATACAGTCATTAATCATGGTAAATAAAGAGTTGCATAATTGTATGTGATGATATGAGAATGTGGGATAACTTTAAATTAATGAATAAGATATTCAGGAGAATAACAGGATTTCAAGAACATTCGGCTAAGTGCTGAATTTTCTGTAATTTTAAGAATTTTTTATAAAGTTCTTGGATAAAACTTGAGTTGAATAAATGTCTAATAGTAAACTTAAAACTCATTGGGTTTACTGATTTTTGCTTTAAGAAACTAACTTCTAAAGAAGTCCAAATCACAACTATCCTGAAGATGATATAATGAAAATACAACTGGACTTTTGATATTTATTTCCAACAGATTCAGAGATAATAGTCTGTCAGCTCTGGGGAAATGTTTTTCTGAATTATATTAAAAAATTGAAATGTAAATATATAAAATATTTAGGAATAGCATATTTAATATTTTAGGTTGTACCAGTGCAAATGAAAAGCATGAGAAACAAAAATAATAAAGGGCATCAGTATTATGATTAAAATTATAGTTTAATATAAATTTGCTTTAAAAATTGGAACGGGAGATCAGCCAAGACGGCAGAGTAGAAAGACCCTGAGCTCACCTCCTCTCACGAGCACACCAAAATCGTGATTATCTGCAGAACAACCATCTATGAACAAGATAAATAATGTAATCATATAATATTATCATTATAATATAATCATAATCGCAATATAATCATGTCTCATATCCCAGGTGGGAGACCCACAAATTAGAGAATAATTATATTTCAGAGGTTCTCCCACAGGAGTGAGAGTTCTGACACCCAATTTGGGCTCCCAACACAAGGGTTCTGCACCAGATGAGCTCCCAGAGCATTTAGCTTTGAAGGTCAGTGAGGCTTAATTTGGGGAATCTCAAAGGACTGAAAGAAATAGAGACTTCACTCTTAAAGGGCACACACAAAATTTCATGTGCACTAGGACCCAGGGCAAAAGCAATAATTTGATAGGAGCCGGGGCCTGACCTAACTGCTGGTTTTGGAGAGTCTCCTGGAGATGTGGGCCGTGGCTGTGGCTCACCCTGGGGACATAGACACTGGCAGCGGTCATAGTTGGGAGCTCATTGTACTGTGTGGAAGCCAGAGCTGGTGAGCACCACTGCGGGATCCTCCCTCAAGCTCATTAGCTCCATGAGCTGACCCCACCCAACAGCCAGTGCTGGGACGCCTCAGGGCAAACAATTAACTGGGTGGGGACACAGCCCCACCCATCAGCAGACAGGCTGTCTAAGGACTTCCTGAGCCCACAGCTGCTTCTAGACACACCTCTACACATGGCCCTGTCCACCAGAGGTCCAAGACCTACCAGTGGGCAGGCATCAGCTCTGCCCTCCAGGAAGCCTGCACTAGCCTCTAGACAGCCTCACCCACCAGGGGACAGACATCGGATGCAAGAAAACCACAGTCCTGCAGCCTGCGGATCCGGCCTGCACACAGCAGGCCAGACCCTACCCTGAGACCAACTGGGCCCCAGCACTGCCTGCTAGCAGGCCATCACAAGTTTGGGGACAACCCAGACCCCATACCCAACTGTGTCAGGAAGTGACCCCTCCCACCAGTGATCTGACACCAGCTCTGTGATCCCTGGGTCCTGCATCCTCCAGGATGTTGCTCTGCCTGCCAGTAGTCTGGCAGTAACCCAGGACCTGGCTTCACCCACCAGTAGGGGGAAACAGCTTAAGAGTCTTTGAGACCCTGATTCTGCCCACCAGTGAGCCAGCACTAGTCCCAGGGCCCCCTGGAGTTCTGCAGTCAGCCACGTTATGACCAGGCCCTGCTAACCAGTAGCCAACAGGATTTACACAAGGCAGGGTCTGGCAACCAACCAGGCCAGGGGCCAACCAAATCTACCCGACCACCCACATAGTCAGCCTGTCACAAGAGAAGGACCCATACAGCCCTCTTAGGGGGAAGCCCTAGAGCATATAGCTTGGGCGATGAGACGGGAGTGCATTCATAGGACTTCTTCTACAGAAGGCCACTTCTCCAAGGTCAAGAAACATAACTAACCTACGACATACAGAAAAATACAAATAAAAACTTAGACAAAGTGAGGTAGCAGATGAATATGTTCCAGACAAAATACAAGATAAAACCCAGAATATGAACTAAGTGAAGTGGAAATAGGTGATCTACCCAAGAAAGAGTTCAGAATAATGATTGTAAAGATGATGAAAGAACTCAGGAGGAGAATGGATGCACAGAGCACGAAGTTAGAAGTTTTTAACAAAGACTTAGGAAATATAAAGAGCAACCAAACAGAGATGAAGAAAACAATAACTGAAATGAAAAATTCACTAGAAGGAATCAACAGTAGATTAAATGATACAGAGAAACAGATCAGTAAGCTGGAAGATAGAGTAGTGAAAATCACTGCCACTAAACAGAAAAAAGAAAAAAGAATGAAAAGAAATGAGGACAGTTTAAGAGGCCTCTGGGACAACAACAAGTGCACTAATATTTGCATTACAGGGGTCCCAGAAGGAGAAGAGAGAGAGAAAGGAGCTGAGAACACATTCGAAAATATAATAGCTGAAAACTTCCCTAACTTGAGAAAGGAAACAGTCACCCAAGTCCAGGAAGGGCAGAGAGTCCCCTACAGGATGAATCCAAAGAGGAACACACGAAGACACATTGTAATTAAAATGACAAAAAATAAAGAGAAAATATTAAAAGCAGCAAGGGAGGGCTTCCCTGGTGGCGCAGTGGTTGGGAATCTGCCTGCTAATACAGGGGACGTGGGTTCGAGCCCTGGTCTGGGAAGATCCCACATGCCGTGGAGCAACTAGGCCCGTGAGCCACAACTACTGAGCCTGCGCATCTGGAGCCTGTGCTCCGCAACAAGAGAGGCCGCGATAGTGAGAGGCTCGCGCACCGCGATGAAGAGTGGCCCCCGCTTGCCGCAACTAGAGGAAGCCCTTGCACAGAAACGAAGACCCAACACAGCCAAAAATAAATATAAAAATAAATAAATAAATAAAAGAGCCTTCCCTAAATTAAAAAAAAAAAAAAAAAAAGAAAAGCAGCTTCATTAAAATAAATAAATAAATAAATAAATAAAAGCAGCAAGGGAAAATCAACAAATAACAAACAAGGAAACTCTCATAAGGCTATCAGCTGATCTTTTCAGCAGAAACTCTATAGGACAGAAGGGAGTGGCACGGTGTATTTAAAATGATGAAAAGGAAAAACCTACAACCAAAAATACTCTACCCAGCAAGGCTTTCCTTCAGATTTGATGGAGAGATCAAAAGATTTACAGACAAGCAAAAGCTAAGGGTTCGGCACCACCAAACCAGCTTTACAAAAAATATTAAAAGCACTTCTTTAGGCAAAAAAAGAAATGGCAACAACTAGAAACAAGAAAATTATGAAAGGAAAAAGCTCACCAGTAAAGGCAAACATACAGTAAAGTTAGGAAATTATCCACACACAAAGCTAGTAGGGAGGTTAAAAGACAAAAGTAGTAAAATAACCTATATCCACAATAAGCAGTTAAGGGATACACAAAACAATTAGATGTAAAATACAATATCAAAAAAATGGAATAACTTTATTTTTAAGAGTTTATTTTGTAAGAAACTTGTGACTTTCAGGTGTTAATATCTGAAATACAGAAGGTAGGAGTATAAAACGAATTAAACAGCAAGATTAGGGTTAGCCATTAGTTGCTTCTTTTATGCAATAACCAAAGGAGAAGATCAACAGTCACATGGAATATAATTAAAGTTACTTTAAGTCAGCAGATTCCTATATTAGACATGGTTGGAGAACTTCAGTTACAATTGAATTGTTAAGAACAGTTTTTAGAATACTCTGACTTCACTGGCATATGGTATAGTTTCTTTACATCAAAATCTTTTTTTTTTTGTAAATAACGTACTAAGATTTTTAAACGTACTTTAAATTTTCAAAGCGTCATCTTGTTTAAGAATAAATGTTAATTATCCATCTTAAAAAAGAACAGAGTATGTATAAGTCTAATCGACATAATCCACTAGTCATTTGAATCTGGTATTGTATAAATTAATGAATGTATGAATGAAATGAAATGAAACAAATGTCCTTGTTTTATTCATTCGTCCTACAAACATATATTGACTGCACGCTCTGAATGAATCATCTGACAATGTGTTGTGGGTAATACAAAGCAGAATAAAGATGTTAAATAAAATAGATTTTAAAAAATACCCATATAAGACAGTATGGGGTAAATGCTGTGTGGAATAAAGCAATGAATCCTAATACCAGCCATGGGTAGATTTCACCTGTGATGAACTTTCAAGAGTCTAGAATAAAGTAAGTAAAATTGATTATCATGTGGTATACATGTTGGTGTAAAATTATAAACTGTTTATTTTAATCTGCAATTATGTTCCTTCTACATTTTTAGAGTTAAAATGTCCTATCTTAAATGAAATTATGACTTTTAAAGTTATTCTTACCTGATAAAATTAAATATTGGATATACCAGCCTCTGAATTTATCTTAATGACTTTTCGCAGTATGAAATTTGAGAATTGGAACAACTGATACAGACCAAGAACTAAGGGACTCAGTATAGAAAATTCAGTTTGAATGAAATAATGAAATTTCCCTGTGCAAGAGAAACTAGGAAATTTCCTATTTTCTATATCCTGCCCTCCTTTTCATATACTCAATTCTGGGAATAGACTATTCTTCCATAAAATGCAGGCAAGAGGTGTCCGTGCATGCTTGTATGCATGTTTCAGAGTAGAGTGGGGTAGGTGTGAAGAAGGTGTTGGCAATTAAATGTTTGGATTGCAAAATGCTACTCTTCATACAACACAAAGAGAAAGAACTGATATGGCAATAATTGAGTCTGTATTCTCAACATATTGGAAATTAAATTTTCATAGAGAAGTATATATATATATGATACATGTATATATATATAAACTCTGCTGTCATTTTATTTGAATTCAGCATACGTTGAGAAATCAAGATAATTTTTTTTTAAAGGGTAACATATGCTTAGTAAGAATGCTGGTTATGCCATGAAGCATAGGTACAACAGGCCCATTCTTCTTAAAAACTTCACTTGATTTATTAGTTGAGACAGCACCATAAAGTAATCTATGCAGTCGCTGCATACTGCCTGAGAATATTTGGTTTCTTAATTGATTAATGTAGCCTATATATATACTTTTTTTTTTCTTCAATCTTAAGGGGAAAATATTTTTTGGTGTTATTTGGACAATTCTTTTCTGAGGATGTCTCTTTGAGGGTACAAATGGGAACAATGTCAAACTGAACAGAGGACTGGCATAATAATAATAAAATTATTTATAAATAAATAATAAAGTTAACATCATTAATTGCTATCAATTTGGTAACAACTTACTGTGTTTTGCAAACAAGAAATAGATATTAAGCAGCTTGTACAATGTCACATAGATAGAACATGGGTACTGAGTAACTGACTTTAGAAAAAATAAATCACACAGTCTAAATCTTCTTTTGAAAAAAATATAGTCTGTACTTGGAAATCTCTAAGATTCATTTTGAGGTTGCAAAGGTTTTAATTCTTAATTTTTGCTTCAAAAAGCTTTCTTTCTAATTTTCTTTGGAGATATGACCTTTTGCTCACCATGCAACAAAGTTAAGTAAGCTCATATTTTGCATGCTAATTTGAAATTCCAATTTCCATTTATTGCATCTGAAGTAGAAGGGATACAAATGGTTAATGAGTTTGATCAAATTTCTGGATTGTTTACAGAACAGAGTCTAGGGAAATAAACTTTCATAGCCTGTGGGGCAATACATGTCAAAAATTAATACTTTAAAATAAGTTACAGCAAGAGTATTAAATACCATTGTATACGTAGTTGGAAGAACAAAGCTCTACTTTGATTTTGTTGTAGAAAGAAGAAAAATAAATGTTTCTCTTCAGATTATAAGGATCAGTGAGTGGAGTGTGACATAGTACAAAGTGCAGAAAGAATTTTTATTTTTTATTTAACTTATTTATTTATTTATTTAAATTTATTTATTTATTTATATTTTTGGCTGCATTGGCTCTTCATTGCTGTGCGTGGGCTTTCTCTAGTTGCAGCAAGCGGGGCAACTTTTCGATGTGGTGTGCGGGCTTCTCAGTGCGGTGGCTTCTCTTATTGTGTTATGCAGGCCCTAGGCACGCGGGCTTCAGTAATTGTGGCTCGTGGCCTCTAGAGTGCAGGCTCAGTAGTTGTGGCGCGCAGGCTTAGTTGCTCCGCGGCATGTGGGATCTTCCGGGACCAGGGATTGAACCCGTGTTCCCTGCACTGGTGAGCGGATTCTTAACCACTGTGCCACTAGGGAAGTCCTCCAGAAAGAATTTTTAACCTGCAAGGTTTGCCTAGTTTCTCCTCTGTGTAAATAAAGGAAGTCATTGAGGCAAATGGTTCTATGATTTGGCAAAACTGTTATGGACCTTATTAGTCACATATCAGCAGGTGTTCCACCAGCAGAGGAAACTGAAACCACTCTTCAAAATAATGTAAAGCACTACCTATGATTGGGGCAAGAGAATCCCGGCAGATGATAATGTATATAGAACTATATACCTTTTCCTTAAATATCTCCTCTATATTACCTCTAAAAATCATGGTCTGTTTTTGGACGTGTGTGTGTGTGTGTGTGTGCATGCACACACCCAAAGTCCCCAAAAAAGGTAAGGTGAGGTAACTAAGAGGTAGAATAAAGAGGGGAGAGAAAAAGGAAGTATATTTTTGCTGTTTTTCCCATTTTTTTAATAGCAGGAAGTCAACACCTGCCAAAAAAGATCATTCTTTGAAAGAGGTTTAAGTAATTTTTATAAGGTCAAGGTCGATAAGATGTCCATTTTGTGGTGTAAATGTAATGCCCGTGATTATTTAAACTTAGATCTCTATTTAACTGGATTTCTTGTTTACCGTATAGTCTCTTTTTACTATGATTTATCAATTCTAGAGTTTTGAAAGTTTTGACTTATCTTTCTGCCGAAAAAATATTTATAATCCATTAGCTTTTTTCTTCTTTTTATCTTTGGATTTATCTGTACTCTATTCACTGGACTCTAGGTTGTTCTCTATTTGAGAATATCTATCCACCATCTTTGGACTTGAGGACAACTTCGGAAGGCATGAAATTCTTTGTTCACACTTTCCCTCTGAACTGTGGCTGTCCTCAGATTTGTACATATTGCTCTTCTACCCTGTGGCACTCCCTGGATGTTGCTGTGGAGACATCTGGCACCCAATTCTTCTTTCCCTCTCGTGGATGACTTTCTCTTACTGTCTGGATGCCTAGATGAGTCTTTATTCTTGAAGCTTGATGACTTCAAGAAGATATGCCTTGGTGAGAGTATTCTGTATCAATTTTTCCTGGACTTGGTCCACTTCTCAGGGCAAATTCAAGTTTTTCTTTATTTCAGAAAAATGTATTCTCATATATAATTAAATGTATATATCAAACTGTATGTGTTTTCTCATTTAGAGACACCCAGAATGCATATTTGGGTTTCCTTTTTCTGACTTCTATATATGTAATCTTTATAATTATATTTTTCAATGAAGGCTGTATGGAAAATGTTATACTGAAAAATATGTCTCTGCTTATATTAGGGCAATCTTTCCGGCTACACACTGGACCATGTTACTTGCTCACTCATTAGCTTCCAACAGCTAGCTCACCACCCTCCTTGGGATATATCTGAAATTTTTAACACAAACCCGGCATCTCCTTTTCTAGGCTCATCTCACAATATTTTCCACGAGATAAGCTACACTAGTCCCATTACTTATGGATACTCACATATGCTATGATCCTTTTTCTTTGGTCTCTGAATATTTACAACTGTATATCAGATACACTTTTCCTGTTTCAATTTTCAGTATAATTTTTATTTTGAGAAATGTTTAAAAGCACAGCAACTTCAGAAACAATATGGTGTTTACATTCTTCACACAGAATTAGCTATTTCATCATACTGTTTAAATATTGCTTTAATGGATAAAATAAAAATTACAGACAGAGAGGATATTCCATTTTTCCTCAGTCACACACCAGCCTGATACCCCTCCTTCCTTCTTTCTTTCCCATTTGCATGCATCCTTGATAATTAATTTGGTTTTCATCCTCTCAGCCCTTTAAATGTGTGTGTGTGTGTGTGTGTGTGTGTAACCAAGGATACATGCAGTAGTGCTTTGCTTTATAAAAATTAAATAAATGATATCTAATTATATAAAACCCTGCAAATTGCTTTATTAAATCAAATTATGTTTTTGAGATTTACTGATAATATCCTATTTCTCTTTAACTTTTATTTTATTTATTTATTTTTAAACCTGTTTAAAATCTGGGAAAACTACATTTAGGTCTCAAAATGCTTAATATCATTATAATAAACTTTAGTTGGCCACTTTACCATCACTACAGGATTCTATTAAAATAAACAGTTTGCTCTTTTAAATGACTCCCCTTCTTCTCTGAAAAAGTACTTTAAGAACAGTAGAATATATCTAGGACTATCACCTGTACCTTGTTTCTTAAAATTTTAACTTAAAATGAAGTTTATTTTTCATGTAAAAGAAGATTTAAAATCACTGAAAGCAAAATTGAAACCAAACTCTAGAATTTAGGGGGGAAATGGTTAAATTAACAGATAAACTCCCTTTTAATAATTTCTTCTGGCCTTTTGTTTTGTCTTATTTAATTGTGTTCCACTGAAGACCCATCTGGGTGTATGTGTGAAGAAATAGAAATTATTTTTACAATTGCAGAGACCTGCTTGTATGTGATACACACCCTTACTGAGTTTGTACATTATTTCTGCAGTGGGAAAAGAGTGAGCTCAAGTCATATCTAATTAAAAATGAAACTCCCCAAAGAAATATGCATAGTATTAAATTCTAGTTTTTCATAAGTGTAATGAAAATTAAATAACTAAATTAGTATATACACTCTGGATTTCATCTATCCATCAAAATAATTGTTTTTCTCTTTATTACTTTAGTAATCAGTCTCTAGTAAGTGACTGACCTACTATATCAATGAAGCATATACTTGAAGTTTTTATTTTTTCTTCAACTGATGTGGTTTTATGCTCAGTACCCTTCACCTCAGTCTGTCCAATGAAGATATTGATGTTGAGGGAAAATTTGGAAGATTCCAGTACCAGTATCAGTTGTCACATCCACAAGGCTTTCAGGTAGGTAGTAAAGTGAATTCCTCCAAACAGTGCAACAGGGTCTTTACTTCTCAGTACCCCTAGGATAAGAACTCTATTGCTAGAATCATATATTCTATTTGCATGCTCTATTATCCTAAGATAGTATAGTTTGGTCAATGTAGAGATTAGGGGTACCATGTTTATTGTTTTGCAGCTTTTACCTATAGGTTTAGTATCTTTTATTCAATGGCCTAGACCAGAGTTTCTCAACCTTAGCACTGTTGCTATTTTGGACTGGATAATACTTTGTTGCAGGTGTTGCGAAGGGAAAGGGGATTGTCCTGTGTTTAATAGGATGTTTATCAGAGTCTCCGACTTTACTCACTAGATGCCAGTAACACCTCTTCACTCCCAGTCATGACCAACAAAATGTCTTTGGACATTACCCAATGACTCTTGGAAGGGAAGGGGAGGCAATGGTGGGTCCAGTTGAGAACCACGGTCCTACATAGAACTACCATCTTCTACTATCTCTGAACTTAGTCTTCCATAGTTGGGCAAAATTCATATTTGGGATACACTTCAACTTGATCTTTGAGGCCAAGTTACTTGTATTGATTCAGGCTAAGTTTATATGCAGAAGTGTATTATTTTATTTAATGTTTTATTTGAAATGAAAAAAAAAATGTCAAGTATATTTTTCTATTCTTGAGTCCAGCTTTCAAAAAGTTAAACTCTCTTAACTGCTTCTTTTGGTATTTCCCTTCATAGTTCCAAAATCAGAAGAAGGGTGCCGCATGCAATAGTACTAAAAATATATGGCTTTTGTTTCTTGGAAATAATGGAGCAGTGAGAACACAACTGTTAGAGGTTGGAAATGTGGCCAGGGAATTCTTGCCTGTGATATATTGAAAGACAGATAAACAGTGGACTACATAAGATCTAGAAAATATTGATAATGTTGCCCATGGTCTCAAATATTTTTATACAGAGAAGGTGAAATATAAGTAAGCCTATCTGTAAAGTTTTCTCTGCATGCAGCTTGCAATATTAGCTGAGTGAGAGTCGGATATATTGGTATCTCAAATGTTTAAAAAGAAAAACAACAGCTGATGGATTCTGTTTCTCTAACTGAAGCAAGTGTATGGCTCAGCCAGTAATATGTGCTCAAAGATCATAGGGGTGGGGCTGACTTCTCATTCAAGCCTATTGTTTCACAAGAGCAGGAGATGGGCAGAATTCAGAGGCCAGTAAATAAAAGATCTGAGTTATTCAATTTATAAACTATTGACTATATCTAGAGGGAATATGGTCTGTGTTTACTTCAATACAGAACTGACCAGAAGCAAAGTGATTTAATTCCCATTAAGTTTTAGAGGCAATTAGATTGCCTGAGAAACCACAAGCTTGATTTACAGAAGCTGGCATCAGATCACCTCTAAAACAAACTCCAGACCTCCAAATTCCACAGCAGAAAAAGTGTTATAAAAATAGTGCAGCCTCTAAGGGACACAGTGCAATGCCAACCATAGTCAAGTTGCTGCTTACTAGACTAATCGAGAAACTTCCTCCACTGATGAGGAATAGTGCTTTGGTGATTCCTGTTAGCAGGATTTGAAAATGCTGTGGACACCCTATTCTTCCATTTTCCAAACAGGAGGTTTAATTTCTGAAATCTTATTTCTACTTTACATAGACTGGTGATTTGTCTTTTATGCTGGGACCATTGGTTCATGTGGAGCCATATCTAGACCTAAAGGAGAGGATTGCATATCATACTGGGATCCTGGGTTTTGTTCTGAGTGCATTGACAGGATTGAATTTAGGAGCTGCTTCTCTTGAGAAGGGAGTTTGCACAGATAGTGAATACCCAAAAGAGAAAACAGGTTTCCAACGATCTCTCCAATATGATTTTTAAGTTCTTTTTAGTTTTAGGATCCTCAGGGTATAGCAGGGCATGTAACCACTAGAATAAACAGTTAATTCACCAGCCTCCCTTGCAGCTATGTTTGGCCATGTAACCAATTTTGATGTGTGACTTTCTGGTATACGCTCTTAAAGGGAAGATGCATCAGCTTTGTTTCTTCTTCCCCTGTTTTTCACTGGTTTGTTGTAGATGAAGTAGGAGACCATCTTATGCAAGGTGAATGATGACAACATCCTATGGAGAGCAAGTACTAGATATAAGAAGCCTTGGGCCTTGCCAAATATTCTGAACAGGTCAGATCGGTTCTGACTTTTTTTAAGGGAATAATCACATCCTTCTTGTTTAAATCACTGTTAATTTTCTGTCTCTGTCACATGCATCTAAACCTTTGTCTTAATTAAAATATACCTGTCATATGCATGGATTTCTTCAGAATCTGTTGACCCTTGACTATCCATTCATATTTAAGGGCAAAGTACTAAAAAATTAAGTGCCAGCTCCTTTTTTAGGGGTGACCAAATGTAAGTAGCTGCACTTCAGATCAAGTAGATCATTTCAGTTAAAGAGGAATCTTAAATCTTCTGCCTAAGATAGTAGTGGAGTATCAGTTAAACATTTGGCAGCCAGCTGTTTTCGAGTGGGTCCAAATAATGGGGCTGGGGAGGGTGTTCTTCATGCTTCTGTATGTATTATTTCACATAATCTTCCTATTTTCAGTTAAATGTCCTCTCTCTCTTCTTCTCAACTGAGACTCGTACTCCCCAATCCAGAACCTCTCATTCAGTTTCTCCAGTTGGTACCCTTTCTCTCTTCTGAAGAATGGGTTTTTGTATTGTTACAAAGAGTAGAACCTGTTCAAATAATCTTCCTGTTTTCAACCAAACCAGTATGTACATGTATCTTCAGAGGTGTCTGGTGTCTCTAATTCATGAATTCTTTTTAATGTCCTGTGACTAATTGGCTCACATTTTATTACTTTCTTGGAGACTCAGAGTTCAATCAGAGAGCTAGAACAATGGGGAGATTATGTATATTATATGTTTTAAAGGATTTGTTACAGGAATTTGATCTTACACAATTGTGTGAACTGGTGAAGCTATGTCGGCAAGGTTCTCGTCCGTGCCTCTGATGCTGAAATTTGAAGTCCACAGGTAAGGCAGTCAAGAAGAAAAGATGGCTGCAAAGTAGGGGACAGTGAAAACAAGTTGGAAGTGACAAGCAGATCAGATTCACAAGGAGAGACCAACATCTTGTCAGATATTTTTACCCCTTATCTTAGTAGTGTGTGTGTCCCACAGATTCTAGGACACTTTCTTATGGAGCTAAATACACACAACTAGGCCATAAATCAGAGAAACTGAAGGAGAAGCCAGAGGAATGCGGACCAGCTGCAGACCTGGCCATTGTCTTGTGCCATGAGGTCAGCCAGTAGATAAGTGACAAAGTGGGTGAGGTACAAAATGGCTGCCACTTCACTTCTGCTCTGGATATCCCCCACAAGAATCTCTCTTATGACCCACCCTAATTAGAAACATAGCAAAAAGAGGGGGGAACGCTGGGAAATGTAGTTCAGTCTAGCCAAGTTGACAGATTACAAAATAACCAAAGCAGATCAAGGAAAACTGAAGCTGAGGTCTTATTCCTCTAGTGCTTGTTAATCTCTATGGCCCTCTCCATCTCCAGATTAATTTTCCACCTCTCTCTGCCTTTTTCTACAACACAGGAGACTGATCACTATCAATTATCAATTGCATCACACGGACTCCCTTGCATTCTGGCTTCTGTTTGGGGGTTTGGCCAAAAGGGGTTGCTGGCATGAGGAATGGGCAGGCAATGTGAAAGGGTGGAGTAGATATTCCACACTTTCTTCATGTCTGGTTGTGATTCCTGCTGGGACTGAATTCCACAATGGCCACAACGGCTCTGCAGAGGCTCCTCTTTCACATCTCCCATTTTTTCCAAGCTTCTGAAACACCATTTGTTCCTCTTGCCCTTCAGCCTAGGGCTAGTGATGATGTCCCGCTGTCACTGGTCCCTTAGTGTCTCCTTAACACTTCTGTCACAGGTCTACATAGCCCCTTCAATAAATTATCTTTAATTAAACCCTTTACAGAGTGTCAGGAACATGTCTCCATTTATTTTCTGTAATCCATTGGCATTTATTTCTTTATCTTATTGCTTTTTTGGGAAGATATGTAAGTAAACATAAGTCTATCTAGTCTAGAAATTTATTTAAAAACAATGTTCCCTAACAGTAAAATGAGAATTTGGTGACAACTATAGATTTGAAATTTACAATGAAATTATTTTTTCTTTCCCCCAAAATAGGTGCTAATGAGGCATATCTATATTTTTACACTGATTCCAGTTTTAAGATAGCTAATTGTTATAGTCTCACAGAGCTTCAAACTGCTGCTGCTTGTGCATCCCTGTGCCTTCACACCTGCTTAACTAAATCGACCCCTTAATGGATCATACTCTTCCCACCAGAGAGAACTTAACAATGGATCCTCGTTCATTTCTGAATATTGAGCAACTAAATATTTAATCAATGAATAAATGAATACATAGGATGGAACCCCCCCCCCCCACTCTCTTTTTTTTTTTTTTTTTCTATTTTAGGCTCCATTAGGATAGAATATCTCTATCTTTTGTCTTTGCTTCTTCCAGCATTTGACAGATTGCTTCATTTAGTAGGCCTTCAAGAAAGGTATGTTAGGTAAAGCAGAGGTCACAGATCACAAAAGACTAAATGTCGGGGAACTGTAATAACATGGCAAAATTTTCTGAAACTGTTCTCTCTCCATTATGTGTGGCTTGAATTACAGCTATCCTATTCCAGCATTCTCCCTGATTCCTTTTAACTGTTCTCAAAGACAGCTTCCAAACTTCCTTTAGATTGTTACATGGTCTGGGCAAGTTGACCTCTACTTGATCATTTCCAAGGTGGATAGAATGATTTTGAGTAATTTGGACTTTTCAAAAATGTTTCTTGAGGAGAGTGAAAGATATGAAGACTCTATTTTGTAGCTTAATAATAGTTGGCAATTTTTCCTCCACTTCTCCAAATCTTCCATTCCAAACATTATCGAAAACATTTAAACTCTCCTGAGTTTAATGAGAATTAGTGAATTAAATTTGGTTTCACTGAACTAAACAGACAGCATCAGGTCCCCTTTTCCTTTGTTCTTTTTTCTCTAATGAATATATCTGGTCTGTTTCATTTTCTATATGACAAGGTCAAGGTGTCTCTTTCATTATTAAAATTTAGATTAATAGAATCTTTTGCATCTCTTTGATTATTAAAAGCCACAGACATAGTTGCTCCTCTTTATTTACAAAGGCAGATAGATGAATAATAACAATTTTTCATAATGATGGTATGAGGAAAATATAGAGGCAAGATTATGGGAATGAAGTAATAACAGATTAATAACTAAAATTTTAAGAGAGAGTTTGAGAAAACAAGTTTATCAAAAATAAATTATCAAGTATAAGAGAGAGGTGATTCCTAAAGACATTTGTGCTACTGTTATCAGAAAAAGGAAAAGTTAGGTCTTGAACAGGCACAATAAAAAATGTCGTACTTCACTTTTGAATAGTGCTGGCACATAAAGGCCACTGTACACATATTTAATGAATGGAACTGGTAAAGATAGATATAGAGCACTTGACTTCAAAGAGTTTTGTTATTGCTCCAGATTTACAATAGAATCTTTGTTGGTTAAATGGAAGAGGGGTATTTTAATACATGATTTGTTACATAAGCAGTTGCATAGCTTGTTCTATTTTACATGAAAAATACTACTGTAATGACAATTTTGCAATTATACTTTCTATATACTATGTAATTTGCACAGGTTAATACTGCCTAACTTTAAAAAAATCCAATTTACAGTGATCAATATAACAATTATATATAAAGTCTCATATCCTAATAAGAGACATATACTGTTATTTACAGAGTGGCTGCATAATATACCTCTTTAATATGCAGAAAGTGTAAATAAATGTGTATTCATCTGAAGATTAAATACAAGAGCTGCTGTGATTCTGAGATGTGAACACTGATCCTTGACCCTTATAACTGTTGGGTAACTTTGAAGTGGAACTGGAACACAGGTAGAGAAACTTTAGGAGACGTATCTTCCAAATAGTCTATTGGTACTCTTAAAATCTGATTGGTATTCATTTCCTTTATTCTTTCACAAAGCTTTGATGAATTTTTGTCATGACATTATGATGATGTGTAAGACTAGGTCAAACCATTTATAATATTTTAATTGGTTTTCTGATAACTCCACAGATAATATTGTTTGACCCATATGCCACTTTAGTCATCTTCCTGCCTAATGATTCATCCAGAACCCAAATCCTGACTCACAAATAAACTGTATTTCTAGACCCTCACCCCTTGACTATTTCCCAACTTTTATTTTGGCTCTAGTAGCAAAATCGTGATTATGGGGAAATCAGATCTGATAAGCGTCCTTGAAGTATAGGAACACATATATACTCTTGGAAAACGTGAAAATGTCCTGAATAATTCCAAAATTTCATCATGTTTCAGAATTTGTACATTTTTGCATGAAAATATTCTGTGCACTCAGTTTACATGTACACCATGTTAAACCTGATAAGCCTTATTCTTTAGGTTCACAGGCTAAAATGAACATTGACAGGAATAGACTGCACAAAACATAAATTAATTACATTTGTGTTGAAAGCCCTATAGATTTGGAAAAGATGTTGCAGTATCACGCAGTTCATCCTCCTCTACTAAACACATCTTTTCAGGTGGATAACTCTATCATTTTTAAGCATTTCACTTATAACACCTCACTTTTAATAAAATTCTTTCCACTACCAATGTGCTTCTAAGTCCTCTTGATTTTTCTTTGAACGTTTTCTCTGAGTAAACTTTCCCATTCTAGTTCTAGCATTGTGTCCTCATATCATTCTTATCAGTCTTAGCTCTGCTTCCCTACTCAAAGTTATTACTTACTATGCTGAACCATGACTACTCCTCTCTGATTAGTCTGGTCTTCTAAAGATCATGACAACATTGTACCGTTAATATTGTCTATCTTTTCTAACTGCCACAGCCCCAGATCATCTTCCTCCAACGTTCTGTAGCCCGGGTAGCCTTCAAGGATGAAGTTAGGTTACACTTCTTCCTGGAGGCCTTCTGCACCATTCTACACAAGATCATTCTCTCCTCGCTCTAAGGGTAGTCTTCCACAAAGTCTAGAACAAGACTCTCTTTGATTTTAAATGATTTCTTCATTGTTGCATATATATTAGAAAAGAACACAAACTTCTTGAGAATGGTCAATTTACGATGCTTCTATATTCTTTTTCCACAACCCAGGTATCATTTGAAATACAGAATTTTGAGATCCAACTAATTAAAATATAAGAAGGTACCATTCACAAAATCACTGTATTGTAGAACACAGGATTTGGAAGAAGAGTTAGAAATTTGGGGGCTTTCTTTCTTTTCGTAAAATTCCATCAAGTTTTATGCCAAGAGGCATAGAGGTCAAATATCGGTATTTTTACTTCCAGACAAAAAGTCTTCCTGAATTCCATCTATTTTGACCTAGAAAAGTTAAATTATGTAACACAGAAAATGAAAGTTTTTCTTCGTGTCTTAAATCTAGAGTTTGGATCTTAGACTAAGCCCTAAACAGTCAAATATCTTCCTTTAAGGACTTTGTATAAATCCTCTTAGCTCTCCAGAGGCTCATGAGAGATTCAGAAGGAGACAAATCTCAAAAACTGAGAGGCCTTCCAACTTTCAGGAATGAAGGCAAGGAGGTGTCATTAAAGACGTTTGAACAGAGCAGTAACAGGATGTAACTGATGCTTAGGATGATTATCATACCAAGAGTATTAGAGGTCCATTGGCAGGTTAAAGAGTGCAACAAGGAAGAAGAGATTGGTAGGTAAACCAGAAAATAAAAAGAAGGTCTTAATTAAAGAGCCATTATAAAACGAGAAGCAAGAGAATTTTGTTACTACTTTCTAAATCTAATTTGGGGAATGATTATATGATGTCATTGGAAAAATAGAGGCAGGTTTAATCTTGAGTCACCAAAGCAATTAATATTATTTAGTTTTCATTTTAAGTACACAGTTTACTGAAAGAGTATCTATTATACTGAATACACATTTTTTCCCAAAGAAATGCCAATGCCTGCCAATCAATTCAAAAATGAAGTATGAATGAGTCAGATGAAAGCTAAGTTCCAGTGTTCACATTTTCTCTGGAATCCAGCTGTTTAAACATTATATTCAGAAAGAGTTATTGTGACTTGCTGATTAAATAGGTTAGAACACTATCTAGTCTATGTCTTATGTGGTATACCCTAATGTTTCTTAAGCAGTAAAATAATATTCCAATAAATATGAAAGTTCTCTGCAAGAAAAAATCAATTTAAAACTATACAATCTGTTTATGGCACTAGGTAAGGCTAATGAAAACCAAATTTAAAGTGCTAAAATGCATTCTCTGTCCATCCCCATTACAAGAAGAAACACTTTGTTTTATTCACATATTAGTAATCAATGATAATGATAATAACGTAGCTTTGTATTGATGATATGTATATAAACTGCAAGCCTAACGTATCTGTAAATGATTAAGATTTAAAGGCAATTTAATATCGATGTTTAGAAATGGAAACCTGACAGATATCTAGCCCTTAACTTTGATTTCAGCTCTAACCCTAACTGCTAATAAAATAAATTGATTGGCAAGAAAGAAGAACTGGAATTATTCCTATAATTTTTCTTCCTGGCAGGTAAAGCAAAATTTACCTCAATTCTGTGGGAATGTATGTAGTAGATAATAAGTGCCCCAAGTTTACTATTTATATCAGAAATTTTAGTTGATAATATGCAATCAAGAAGGCAAAATTAAAAAAAAAAACTTGATAAAACTTCAAAGTTAATGTAAAACAAAGTTAAAAATAAAATGAGATGAATGGTTATATATTTTTCTACACATTTTTCAACTACATAGAACACTTTCTATAAATCTTATTATTCTGCTTTGCCATAGAAGCATGTTAGAAGTGAGACTGACAACGGAATCTCTGAATATGGTCTGTGATAGATCCTCATTCATTATAGAATAAAATATTAATAATTTAGCTTTGAATAAAAAAATGAAGAATTTAGCTTCAGATTTACCAACTAGATCAAATTTGAATAATTTTAATGACTTTATATGCCAGTTTGGCAATAAACTGTTTTTGTAGGGACTGAAATTATTATGTAATAACTAAATTTCACATAATTCTAGTTGTATTATTACTATTAGAACAGTTAAATTGTTTTCCTCATGAAAATCTCCAAGTATTTTAAGTATGACTGTATTATTGCAGATTTTATGCATATTTTTAAAGAATCTCTTAAGAAGAGATCCTAAAAATTAGAGAAACTTGGATCCATCTGCACACTAGATGGACTATAATGGTCCAGAATAATGTATTTTAAGAGTTATAAAGCTATAGCCATGTGTTTAACACCAATGCTCATAACCTATTAACAGTTAATATGTTAATCCAGGGGGAACATGTAAATAAGATTATTGTACTTTTGGTCATGCTCAGTGTCTCTAACCACTTGTCAGAAATATTAAAATATAACTTGGCTATTACAAAAGGAAAATAAAGTAAAATATTAAAGTAATTCAATTTGAAATAACTTTTAGCTTTCTTTTCACTTGGTAGAATCATTTTCATCTTAAAGTTCCAGATGAAAATTCTGCTTCTCATTGATTTACTTCAGTAATTATGTTCTTTTCAACTAATTTTTTCCTCATGCTCCCTGGTACAGTTTGCAATGATTATATATACGTTTTCTGAATACACACACACACACACACACACACACGTGCGCACACACACACACGCACACCATTTGAAGCTTACACATTATTTTATTCATGAGCATATTGTAACCAGTTGTGGCAAGAACTCTATGATTATCTCTTCCAATGAGTCCGTGAATGGCAGTAGGATCTGTCACTTACTGGTTGAGGAATTTAAGGACTGGCTAGTGAAATCTACGTATTTCTCCCCTGAAATAAAACCATGCAAGTCTCATGTTAAGACGACTGCATTACAGAATAAAAGAGACCGTGATTCTTGAGCCACTGGAATGGGGGATCTCCACCAACCCACACTGGGTTTGCATGAGTAAGAAATATATTTCTAATGTGTTAAGCTCTTGAAATGTGTGGGTTTCTCTTCCTGAGGGTCCTCCTATACTTCTACATTCCTACTTTCTAACTACCTTTCTAAATTTTCAGCTTTTTCTCGACCACGTAGTAACTGCTTAAAAGATGTAAGTAGTAATAATAATAAAAATAATAAAATAAATTGTTCTTGGAAACCTTTGTTTAAAATTACTATTGGAATGACATAATCATTCTTTAATTTTTTTTTCTATATTTTTTATTCCAGTTTTATTGAGATATAATTGACATATGGTACTGTATAAGCTTTAAGGTGTACAGCATAATGATTTGACTTACATTATGAAATGATGACCTCAGTAAGTTTAGTGAACATCCATCATCTCATACAGACACAAAATAAAAGAAAAAGTTATTTTTTTCCTATGATGAGAACACAGGATTTACTCTCTTAACAACTTTCATGTACTAAAACACACACCCATGTTAATTATATGAATCATGTTTACATTACATCACTAGTACTTATGTCTTATAACTGTAAGTTTGTACATTTTGACCACCTTTGTCACCATGTAAAGATATTACATTATTATTGACATTTCCCACAATGTACATTTCATCCCCGTGACTCATTTATTTTATTATAACTGGAAATGTGTACCTTTTAATTTTCCTCATCTATTTCACTCATCCTCCCACTCCCCTCCCCTTTGGAAACCACTGTTTGTTCTATCTATGACTCTGTTTCTGCTTTGTTATGTTTGTTCATTTGTTTTGTTTTTGTTCATTTGTCTTGCTTTTTAGATTTCACGTGTAAGTGAAATCATATGGTATTTGTCTTTCTCTGTCTTATTTCACTTAGACTATACTCTCTAGAGCCATCCATGTTGTCACAAACGGCAAGAGTTTATTCTTTTTTTATTGTTGAGTAATAGTCCATTTATACCACATCTTTAACCATTCATCTATTTATGGGTACTTAGGTTGCTTCCATCTCTTGGCTATTGTGAGTAATGCTGCAATGAACGTAGAGGTGCATACGTCTTTTGGGATTAGTGTTTCTGTTTCCTTTGGAAAAATACCCAGAAATGGAACTCCTGGATCGTACAGCAGTTCTATTTTTCATTTTTGAGACACATTCGTACTGTTTCCCACAGTGGCTTCATCAATTTACATTCCCACCAACAGTGCATGAGGGTTCCCTTTTCTCCACATCCTTGTCAACACTTTGTATTTGTTGTATTTTTGATAATAGCCATTCTGATAGGTGTGAGGTGATATCTCATTGTGGTTTTGGCTTGAATTTCCCTGATGATTAGTGGTGTTGAGCATCTTTTCATGTGCCTGTTTGCCATCTGTATGTCTTCTTTGGAAAAATGTCTCTTGAGATCTTCTGCCCATGTATTAATGGGGTTGTTTGACTTTTGATGTTGAGTGGTATGAGTTCTTTGTACAGTTGTTTTGCAATGTTGTGTTAGTTTCTACTGTACAGCAAAGCGAAGTTCCCTGTGCTATACAGCAGGTTCTCATTAGTTATCTATTTTATATGTATTAGTGTATATATGTCAATCCCAATCTCCTAATTCATCCCACTCCGCTTTCCCCCGGAAGTTCTGGTTTTATTTCTTCTATATTCTCACTGAAGTAGGAAGCAAAGTCATGAGCTGGGTATGAAGAAATTGGAATTTGGGGGTATGAGGAGAACAATTATCTAAGATAATACTAGATGAGAAAATAGTTTAGGTAAATATAACATTATTCATAAGAAGTCTTAATGGTGCTCTTAAATTTTGTCATATTACAATGGACCAATAATCAGCATGATTTTGTTTTTTTTTTTTTTTTCCAGCCAGGTTTAGCTTCAGGGGTCCTGGGTAGAGTTTGTGGAAAGTTGGATTTAACCGGGGTTTTTTGTTGTTGTTGTTGTTGTTTTGTTTTGTTTTTGTCAAGCAGGTGGAATGAGTTAAGAGAAAGGTTTATATAATAATTTACTATAAATCAAAGCTGGATAAATAGTAAAGAAAGTATATAAGGGGAGTAAGCCTCAGTGAAAGTTGTTAGGATAAATGAGTTCTGATAAAGTCCAAAGGTTGTGAGAGACAGGTGTAAGAAGGAGTGAGCTGGAAAGATAAAAATGGTAGTAGGAAGCAGGGTGTGTTAAATTGAGATAGAGAGTTTGCTGTTATTGATGTAGGATGGAGAACAAGATCATCTGATGAATGAGGCCAAGCAGTTGAGAGATCAGCGTATTGACTTCTATGGGGAACTTGAAATCACCAAGAATGAGAACAGATGTGAAATTAGAGAGAATATTAGTAAGACAGGAGCTAAATTTTTTTAAGAAAGGAGTGTTAGATGACTACAAAATCTAGGGATAGTGGTATGGAAACAGCAGTGAGGAACAAAAAAGACATCTGCTTCAGTTCTAGGTCCTGAGGCAGAAGTGGTGTGGACAAAGAACATATTATTTGAAAAGCTGCTTAGAAGCAGTGTCATGGGAGAGCCAAGTTTGAGTTAAGTAGGAGATGGGGACTTTAATTAAAGTAGTTTGGTATAAACTTTAGAAGTTATTTGCTGATGATAAGCCCTGAAGTCCAGAGTGTTAAAATTTAGGAGATGGGCAGGGTTAGGAGATAAACTCAGAAGGGACAGAGGCCACAGCTGAATGAGGACTTGTCCTGGGCTAACAGGGATGTAAAAGGGCATGATGCCATCTGTCCTGGCCTTCCAAGTCAGTGATAGCGGGGCTGTGACAGCTGATGGGAGAGAAGAATGTGAGTGGGAATCAGTGAGGGGAAGGAGAAGTATTGGGGGGCAGTCTAACGACTCCTGCTGACAAAGTCTTTGAGTCCTGCGGAGGAGAGACAGGGACAGTTGGCTAACTCTTGCTGATGGTGGTATGCAGATGGGATTTATTCCAAGACTGTAGTCGCCTTCTCCTTTTTATCGTCATGAGTCCATGTGCTTTGACAAACTGAATCCAGCAAAACTCATTCATTCAGTAAAACTGAATGACCATTCTGAGAGACCAGAAGATTAAACTGCACCCATCAAACTTGTCTGAACTGTTTGTCTTATGTTACATCTCTAGCCCACCTCTTTCTATAGTCAACAGTAAAAATTCTACTACCCAGATAAGTAGAGCAAAAGTAGCAGAGACCAACCACTCTTCAGAAAATGATTTTTTGATGGGGTTTAGGAGTAGAAATGCAGAAGTAATTTTCAAACACAAGACACCTGGAGAAGTGCTAAGAGGTATCATTCTTAGTTTTCATTTCTATTTTAATTTAATATTGTTTCTTTGTTCTTGTTTCTAGTCTGCTACAATCTTATTTTCCTTTTTCTAGTCTAATGTCTAGTTTAATGTTCTATTAATTTTCACTTATTTTCCCCATAATCATTCTGAGATTTTTCTGTTCCTTAAGATATACCCTCATTTAAAATAATTCATCATCAAGCACTGATTATTTTTATTTACTTTTTATTTTACCTATAGTAAAAGTCACTGTTCTTGATGTACAGTTGTATGAGTTTTAACCATTGCATAGAAACATGTAGATCACGCAACAATCAATATATAGGGCTGTCTCATCATTCCTAAAAATTCCTTCATGCTGCCCTTTGTATTAAACCTCTCCCCCACCCTTAACCCCTAGCAACCACTGATCTGTCTGTGTCCCTATAGCTTTGACTTTTCCAGAATGGAAATCTAATCAGAATGTCATTGATCTTTATTCATGACAGAAATTACATTCATCCAATTATTCAAGGCAGACATTTGAGAAACATCTTTAACAATTCTTTCTTTGGACTCCACAGCTAATCAATTATTATGTCTTCTTTAATATTTCTGGAATTCTTTCCTCCATTTCAATGAGCTAGGAGAAATAAGAAAAGGAAGTTATTGGAGTTTTCTGTTTAATAAGTATGGTTTTGAAATTGATGGTCATTATTCTTTAGTTTTACTTAGGAATTTTTCTTAGGAGGCACTGTTTATAGATCTGTTTTGTAGGCTCATGTTGGTGTTAGGAGAAAGAGTTGAAAAGATTTAGGATAGAAAAATGTAAATGTAGGCTGTAGCTTTCATTTGGAAAGGAGTGTGCAAAAGAAATAATTTGATAAAGTGAAAATATTTTCCTGGTATGGGAAAAGATCTTAAGAACAGAGAAGTGGTAAAATTGAAAATTTGGAGATATTCTGATAATCTAGTCCCTTAGGATTTAAAACCAACAGATGAATTTTTCCGCTTCCTCACCATTTATTATATGCTACCTTATTACTGGAGTATTCAACCTCTCCTTTACAAACATGCTATTTCATATCTTTCTCTTGATTTGTCTTCTGAGCATGAAACTCAGGTGTAGTCCAGGTAGCTATCTTTAACGATAACTGAAGTATGTTCTTTATTTTTAAACTTTAAAAATGTGACTAACATATACACTGAGAATAATTGAATTTTCATTCTGTAATGAGAATGGCTTAAATTTTGCTACAATATTTATATCTGATATATTATAGTGGATAAGTTCCTCACTGAGAGATTGATTATAACTCTTTCCAATGCAGCAAAACTGGTTGCTCAAGGCCATGTTTCTTTATCCCCCATATGTTTAATGGAATGTTAGATAGTGTGAATCTTACTATGATAATATGAGGGCCTCTTTCAACTTTTTTTTTAATACATCATTAATGTGTGAAGGTCTTAATCCTAAGAGCAATGAAATAGCAAAACAAACACACAAATAAAAATAAGCAAAAATAGGAATAACACATATATACACATAACGTTTCTTATATATGATTGATTCAATTCTCATATTTATCATCAAATCTTACTAAATATGGGACTACATTGGCAAGTAAATGAACTGCCAAACCTGGAGGATAAAATCATTTTATCAGATGGAGGATTCAAAAGTAATGGAGATGATTGGTGTCACAGTGACTAATAAGAAAAGCCCTTTTTAAACAGGTGAAAAGACTTAGAGATAACGACAATTTGTTAGATCTTGAAGGTGTGAGACTTCTAGAAAGCCCTCAAATCCTGTAATGCTCAACTGATGACAAGTGTGAAGACTGCCTCTTTGCTTTCAGTATTTCCAGTTGAATGCTCCAATCTGTTTTAAACTTGACCATAGTCAACTCTGAGAGTTAAGCTGCCTGCTTCAACCAGTGCTTATATCTGACTATTAACAGAGTCTTTGTCATCTACCTTTACCAGTCTTAGTTTGGTACCTTTGAAGTAATATCAACTCCTGCAATGGGCCTCCACTCTACCACACACAAGTTTCCATTCTCTAGTATGAAATTAGTTCATTTATTAACTAAGTACAACATATTACATACATTGTAATACATTGTCTTGCATATCTTTCTTCTTTTTCACTGAATGTCAATTGCTGAACTGGTTGAATTAAGTTTCAGAATGAGATTTACTCTGAATGGTACAGCAGAAGTAAATAGTAGAGCAAAATAGTTTGCTATGTAGCACAAAATAATTTTTCTATCAACTGTTCTACCCTCTCAAATGTAGTAGACCAGAGAAAAAATATTCCTGGAAGATGAATGATCTTAATGGTAATTTTAGTGGCTCAAATCCCCGTTCTTCTACTAGCTCATTTTTGAACATATCAGTTATTAGCTTTTCCAGTTCTGAGTTTATTCATTTTTAGATGACAGAATTGGTTTGGGTTGATTGATGTCAAAACATAGATAGCAGCAGATTCCTCTCTTTAAACAAAAATGTATGCTGAAGTCAAATGTATAAAGTAAACCAGATCTTCTTTGGCTAAAGTGTGGGGGAAAGGGGTGAAAAGCTTGAGCCCCCTGATAGGAGCCTCTGTAGGAGTTCATTTGGAACACCACTGTTCTCCATGATACGTAGCGTTACTTGCACTTCTGACATTCCATGAGTCCAAGTTTTATTGAGAGTATGTGAGGATTTAATTCAATGTGTTTTAAAATCTGAGTGTTATGGGTAGATAGGAATGGAAGAAAAGCAAGATCATTAAAGAAGTTTTTTACATTTATGGTTTTCTTTTAGCCCAGTGTGAGATTGGTTCATCATTTATTTATGGATCAAAAAAGCAACTTATTACAGCACAGCTATTTGAGTCTTTGAACCTCCAAGTAAAACCCTAACCCTAACCCTCAGTCAGCTGCTGGAACCTTTGAATAGGTGGCCTAGGAGAGAAAAGATCATCAGAGAGAAGAGTGAGAGACTGAATAGTGGGATAAAATTGTGAGCACTGACTACCTGTTTCATCCAACTCTGCAGTTCTCACCACAGCTATTGGTGAACAGGAAAGGAGTTCTCTCCTTTGTTTTACGTATTTATTCTCCTATCAAGTAATAAGCCTACTTATTTCAGTTCTGCTCACCAAATGCTCATTGAGGGCCTACTCTGTGGCAGTCACTCTGCCAGGTAGCAGAGATACAAAGATAAATACCAGATACACTTAATCCTTTGAACAGGTTGTTTCAAATGCAGTTTAGAGAAATTGCAGTTGATGGGGCAGAGAGGGATAGTCTGCTTTTTTTACCCCCTTAAAATATTGGTTTAGAAAACAAGATTAAAAAAAAATCTGAGAAAAAGATGATATGTAAATCTGTTTGTATTCAAGTGGTGCAATTGAGTTATCCCATTTTTTAATCTTTGAGACCTTAATTTCTGTATTTGTTTTATAGGGTATTGAGTTTCCTTTCTCACATCTGTTATATTAAGAAACAAATGAGAGATGAGTGGGCCAGATAGGAAGTAAAGAGGAGATAGCAAGTGTGTATATTAAAGGTTAATGGGGAAGAAGATAGGAGATTAAGTTAGAATTGAGAGGAAGTGTTAGTGAAGTACTGAGAAGGAAATCGAATGGGACTAACATATGTTAAGGAAAAAAAGAAGAGAAAAAAGACAGGGAACAACCACAAGACAAAAGAAATATAAGTATATATTTAAAGAATTTTTCAAAGGATAGATATTTATCAAATTTTGTTTGTAGCCAATTTCAAATGCTACTGAAATTTTAAACTTTTAAATACAGATACAATACCAGCTGCTACTATGGAGGAGATATAATTTTGGGGAAGGCTGGAAAACAAGATGGTGTTATTTTACTGTAGAATGTAGCCTGCCTATACCTGGTGATATACTATTTAAATATATTATAGGTAATTAAATATAAAGAGTTATGTAATATTCATATGATATATATTTAAAATATTACTCATCTAAAGCATGCAAAGAAAACGTTTCTATGTCCTTGCTGATACTAACGATGTGCTGTTGATTGCCAGAAACAGCATGATTTAGTAATATAAATGCTTATTTCCGGTTTCAATTTTTGCAATAACTGTAGTCTAGGAGTCCCTATACTCCTAAAACACAAAATTGAGAACAATCTAAAATTTTAAAAAAACAAAGCATAAAATAGATCTTCCACTCTAGGAAAAGCATACAAGTGGGCTGTCTCTTAATTTCAACCAGCAATCCATATGGAGGGAATGTAACTGACTTAATTGTATTACACCTATGAGGCATGAGGTAATGGGGCTTTTGATGGATGAATATAAAAGACTGGAAAGTAGGTCTGTATCAGTGCATCTGCAGCATTATTCAGGGAACAAGAGGCCCTGAGGAAAGGAGCCAGTGCTCAGTTTGTAGCATCCCATTAGGCTGAGTGATACCATCCATTAACACACAGCTCCGTTGCCTGGACAGCAAGTTCATTGTACAGAAAGCCTCCTTCGAACTAATCTTGAGCTAGTTATTTAACTTTTCTTTGCCTCAGTGTCCATATCTGTAAAATAGGGGTAATAATAGTAATAACTTCATGGAGTTGTTATGAAGATTATGTAAATTAGTAAATGTAAAGTGCTTAGTGCCTGATACATAGTAAGTACCAAATAAGAATTAGCGAGAATATACCCCATAAAAGCATGGCTTTTCCCCCTCATCTAGTTTACTGCTTTATCTCCAACACCTACTATGTAACAGGTGGCCAACAATATTTGTTGAAAAAACTGAAAGAATTTGATATGTTGCCTTTTAAATGTGAGATCATGAAACACAGAAAATAATATTTTGGTCTCTTAGCATTAGTATACTTTATTAGAAATTAATAATTTAGTATTCTGTCATATGTTTTGGTCTCTTATAAGATTAGTTACATTGTATAAATAAACCAAGACCTGATCTCTCTTGGAAAATTGATAAAATATAGTTTCTGAACCTATAAAAATGAGAAGTCTGCTGGACCAAGACAATTAATATGATTGCGAGAACTTGTTCTCTCAGATCCACAATTTACCATCTGTATGATTTTGGCTGTTACCTAATCTCTCACGCATTTCCACATTTGTAATATTGGAATAGTAATCATACCTATCTTAGAGTGTCCTTTTTGAGAACAAAGTGATATAATTTATATATAATGCATTGCAGAGTGTGTAATATATAGCAATCCCTAAAAAAATTTGCTCCTGCCTGAATATTAATTTAGTTACTAATCCAATCAATATTTACTGAAGTATTTGTCAGATACACAGAAAAAAAAAAAAAAAAAAAAAAGAAACAAGGTTTCTATCTTCCAGGAACTTCCAGTGTAGTAATGTAGAGGGACAAATAAGAAGGCAATTACCAAATAGTGGAAGTGCTCTTATAGACAGATAATAAAGAATTTTAGGAGTTACACAGAAATGGAACCTGAATCAACAGCAGTGAGTGGGTTGGAGAAGATAAAAGAAGTCTTCGTAGAAGACCTGACTGAATTTAGATTTGAAGCAAGAATAGGTTTAGAAACCAGATGGAAAGAAGAACAGCAGTGCAAAGCATGGAGAAGAGAGAAAGCCTTGATGCTTTTCAACAATTTGTAAAGTACTTGGTATAGCTGGGGGAATAAAAATATTGATTGCTGCTTATATTTCCTGTTGAAAACAATAAGAGCAACAACACATATTGGCATAATTCTTTAGAGTTTATAGGGTTTATCTCTTGGATTCTCACCCTAAACTCCAAGAAGCGAGAAAGAGAGGTATTGTTTTCTGCACTCTGTAGATGTAGACACTAAATTTGACTTTAGAGATTGGATTATTGTCATTTACCAATTGTTGGAAGTGCAAATTGAGCCTTGATTCTTCTTGTATTCCATTTCTAGCGACCTCTGAGCCAGGGCAAAATCAGAAACCTGGAAGAGATAGCTGTCACCGTATTTTGTTTCTTAGGGTGCTTGGCAAAATATTGTCTTGTCATTGAGTGTAAGAATTGCTTTATAGGGCTTCCCTGGTGGCGCAGTGGTTGAGAGTCTGCCTGCCGGTGCAGGGGACATGGGTTCGAGTCCTGGTCTGGGAAGATCCCACATGCCGCGGAGCAGCTCGGCCCGTGAGCCACAAGTACTGAGCCTGCGCGTCTGGAGCCTGTGCTCCGCAACAAGAGAGGCCGCGACAGTGAGAGGCCCGCGCACCGGGATGAGGAGTGGCCCCCGCTTGCCGCAGCTAGAGAAAGCCCTCGCACAGAAACGAAGACCCAACACAGCCATATAAGAAAGAAAGAAAGAAAGAAAGAAAGAAAGAAAGAAAGAAAGAAAGAAAGAAAGAATTGCTTTATAGTTCTCAGTTATATGTAAAATGGTTCTGCTGCTGAATGTCATTTAAAAAATTCTACTCAGTGGAGGGTTAAAAATCTTGTGCCTGGTTTGACATGGTATGCAATATGAGTTTGTTGAATGAATGAGTGATCACGACTATACAACAATCTGAATCCTTGTTAGTAGAATTATTCCAGAAGCTTTTATTGTTGAAGATACAATAAAAGGTTTTCTTATTATATTTACATACAAATGACTTGACTAGCAATATATTTTGAAATTTTAGTACTGTATTCAATTTATGTATTATAGTAAGACTAATGTTTATCGATTAATAAACTAATTAATTCGTTTGGTCTTGAAGCATTTAGCAAAGGCCTATATATGTGAGGTACAGTGCCAGGTATGATATATATCATTTGATCTAATCTTCACAAAAACCCCGTGAGAATGTTTTATTATTCTCTCTACTTTTCACAGATAAGGAATCTCTCAGAGAAAAATTAAAATATGCCCCAAATCACCACAGTTACCAAATGGCCAAGCTTCAATGTCAAATCAAGTTCTGTCTGCCTCCGGAGCCCACTGCAATTCAGTGTTAGAATGTTATAACTATTCATTATATTTGCATCTCTTTTTGTAGGATTTTGTCTAATATGCACTTTCTACATGAATCATACTTCTTTAAACTGGGATATTTTTTCTTTAGAATATGAAATTAAGAATGAACTTTTTTAAATTTTAGTATACTATTTTCTATTTAGTTTATTAATATTTTTAAAATTGTTCACATACTTTCTTAGGTGAACATTCTTCATATATATAGAGAGAGCATTCTTCTGGAGTATTATTCATCAGAATCCCTTTCAAAAACTTAAGATTTCAGTTTTTGGTTGTTTGCATGTTATTTAGTAAACATTTACTAATAGTTTGCATTTCCTTAGCTAGATATTACAGAAATGAATAACATTTGCTTTTCTTTAATGAGGTTTCATTTTTCCCTTGTTAAATACAAAGATTTTTATCTAAAATGATGAATTATTCTGAAGCTATGCTGCTCTTGGGGAGCATCAGTAAATTTTTGGTTTTAGTCTGAATGAAAAAAGTATGTGATGATTGAGTCTTGGCATTTGAGGGTGGTGGCGATGCAGCCTTGAAATAGGTTTAAAATGTCATCTGTGTTTCTTGTTTTGTAGGACTAAGATACAAACTTCCTTTAGATCAAGGCTGACGCTTTGGAATAGGGTTAAAATTAAAGCCTCTTTTTCTGTTTCATAACATTACCTTACTTTTCTGTTTTGCTTTTAGAGTTTTACTTTTTCTTTTTTTCTACACTGAGCAAAAAGAGAGCATGTATAATTATAACTTTTGTTCATGTAACTCATGAAGTTATAAGAATGCTTATTTTCAGTTTCTTCCCAGAACATGATCTTCAGAGACGTACATGATGGCTTTAGGTGTACCCTCACAGACATTGAGAAGTCTGTGCCTCTCTTTGCTGTCCATACATCTCTGGGTCTGATCGGAGGATGGGTAGAACTCCACACGTTATCCAGGGAACAGGCTGAACAATTATGAGACTTTGATTAATACTATTGATGTTTTAATGGCCAGGAAAATACATTCCCTTCTGTAAAGACTGTGGTTCTTATGATTCACTTAGCATAGACAGTGAAAAGCATGAAGGATCTCCTGTCTCTCAGGAAGAAATGGGTGACCGTATAATGCCAGTTGCATATATTACTAAATTGTTACAGAGGAGAGGAAATTACCCAGTCAGAATAGATATGCCTCTGTAGCCTTGTATCCACATTCTAATAGCCACGGAGTTTATCTTAGTCTGAATGGAGCTCTAAGTTATTAATTGTTTTAATGATTTCATTGATTTCTGTTAATCTAGGTAATGTGCCTTACTAAATTCGGTAGTTTATTTTGCTTTTCAATTAACCTTTTACTTTTGTTATATCATTTTTTATTAAAAACAATGGTTTTATCTCCATTTTAATGACATGCCTATCTTAACGTATTATGAATTATATTTGGCTATCTTTAGTGCAATTTTCCTGAATACTTCAGGGTAATGGCAAACCATAATGGCTCAGTATTTTATTACAGGTTATCATTGACACAAAACACTTTTTGAAGTCATTTGAATAAATGCTAGAATCCTCTATGTATTACCAAAAATAATTTTTAAAGACTTTTTTCTATTTTTGAAGAATACAACATGGAAGAAATGTAATGCTTTAACTTAGGCTTTTATTTCTCAGATTTAGGAATAATGCTATTATTTCAACTTAGATGCAAATTATTTTAATTTTATTCAATTAATAGATACAATGTATGTTAGAAAGGCTTTGAAAATTTAAAACAGTGTTTGAAATAGTGTATCCCAAAAGAAAGAATGCAGTTAGTATGTGTATCATTACTGCATTTGTAGAATATTTCATTGGCTTATATAGGTTATTTGATATTCAAATACAATCTGCCTAATTAAGGTCTTAATTTATTTGGCAGATGTAGAGTTACCTGTGTTCATAAAAACATTGGTGAAATTGTCTCAGATGATGCTGAGGTAGGTTCTCTACTCTTCATTCCTGGGGACTCACATTCATGCATAACTTTTTTGCCAATTAAAAACTGTTAATGGCACAACATTGTAATTGATTAGTCTTTGTATGTTTACAGCTCACTTTAATTGCTGAAAAACGCCATTTGTCAGTTTCATGTTCTATTGACATTGCTATTGATTTATCCGAATTTGGCTTTGTCTTTTCTCTCGTACATAAAACTCACATATGCAGTGCAAATGGGAAATGACTGTATTGATTTCCTTAACTTGAGCCCAAATGCTAAAGATTTTTGGATAAGCTTTCTCATTACTTAAGCCAAAATCAATAAGAAAGAGCATCTTTTAACGAAAGAGCAGTTTGAGCAACGTACTTTAGAAATAGGGTCCTGTTCATTCTTTGCTTTACAAATCGATCTCCTAGGTTCCTTAAGTGAGGTCCAGTTGGTTGACGTTGTGGTTTGTCTTTGTGTGTAAACTCGCAGCTTCAGAAAAGAGAAGATGAGCTACATTAGACAGTGGAAAGAAACTCTCTTCCTGAGAAAGAAGGTAGTCCACTAGCAGTTATAAAATCTAGTGTTGAAGTGCAACACAACTTATAAATAAATCAAATAATTTTTATATCTTTTAAGTTCACGCATATATATATATATATATAATGATTGCAGGATATTTTACAGATTTCTTCACTGGTTCATCTTTTTAGTATCTATATCTGCATATCATATACATTTATACCAACTGATTTTTTAATATTTGTTTTTATTTCAGAAAACTTCTTATTGCTGCAGTTTATGTACTGCAAAATAATTCACTGAAACCTCAGGTCATTTTTAAAGAACTTTTTGTTTAGTGATCTTTTACCTTCAGTTTTTTTTTTTAATTGTTAATGTTCCCGTTTTCTGCGGGAAGACAAGCATTGAAGGTGAGCTACAAAAATAAAGTGTCCGGTCTGAGGAACAACAGAAAGAACTGCACGTATAAACGAGTTATATGGACAGGCCAAACGTCAGGTACTGTACTATGACATCATTAACTTCCGTGAACTACATAAATTAAGCTGATTATGCCTTCACTTAATTAACTGAGAATGACCTATTGACGGATAGGCCGAGTTAGCTAGAGACCGTTGGCTGCACTGTATTTAATTTATTGGTTTTCAATTAGTTCTTCTCTAGCCTGTGATTGTTGAGAAAAAAAAAAACTGTCTATTTACTTCTATGTCCTATAGTATGGTTTTATGCACAGTGAGTTTATATTTAAAATTTTATCCTGAGTAGTATTTTTCTTTGCCAACAATGCTTAGGTTGATTTGGGTAGTTTTTTCTCATTGTTACGTGTAATTTGGTTTCTGAAATGAAATAAATATGTAGACTGATTCAACTTATTATAGTTGTGATATTAAAGTATCTTTATAAATGATCTATTATTTTTACTTCAAGAATTATCTAGCTTTAATTACATCTTGGAAATTAATATTTACCTAATGTATGGTTAAACTATAGTTTTGTGGAGAAATCTCACTGAAAAAAGCTCTTAGGTAAATATTCAGTTTCTATAATTTTCTCTAGAAACTTAATTTGAGAGATTTTTTTAAAGTGGAAAGATTATAGCATGAATGTTCACTCTCAATTTCTTGTGGTAAGTAGAACTAATGTACATGAGCATATGTTCAGACAAAAATTTATCCTTCAAATTTTGACCTTTTACATACTGATTTTGTGAGGGTTGTTATACCTCACTATCTTGCCCTCTACTATGCAACTTTTATAATCCACTAACCAAAAAATATTTATTGGATCATTCTTATGCTTTCAGCATCTGTACATTAGAACATTTCACTAGTGCCGGTAGTCTAACTGTAGGTATTATGATTATTTTAATTGTTTACTATGATAGTTACTGTAATAAGGTTGGTCAAAATATGAAAGTAAACTAAATATAAAGAAAGTATGTGACCTTGCTTTGGTTATTTGCTCTATGTCTCCCAAACTCAGGTCTTTATCTGAGAATGGAGTTAATAATGGAACGCGGATTCAGGACTTTTTTGAGGTCCTTACTAATTCTCATATATATGTGGTTTAAGTGTTACTTGTTCAGAGAAATAGATATTTCTGTGGATTGGAGTAGTCAGGGACGGATTAAAAATTTAATTGCTTCTACAAGACATACGTGGGTAACATTACAGTTGGTAAAATTTTATGTATAATTAATACTGTAGGAGATCGTGGGCATATGAGGATTTAACATTCTCGTTACTTGTGAGTAACAGAAAGCTCATAAATAGTTATAGTAACGTATGCATCACAAGTTTGAATCTCATACCTGTTGCAAATACCTTAGGGTTGAGAAAGTAATTCAGCAGCTGTATTCAAAGGGGCGCTGTTGTTTTCCACACATTTTTATATGTGCAGTGATTTTCATTGAAGATTTGACTGGCTTACTTAAATTCTTAGCCATATTTTCCTGAATTTTAGGGGAGAAATAGTTTGCTACTGCAGATTAAGTGAAGTAGAGAATCACAAATTACTGGAATCTCGTTTGGAAATATCAAATGACTACTGTCCCTTGAAAATCTAATGTAGATTTATGTGAGAAAGTAAAAAAGTAGTAGGAGATAAAACTTATGTTTTGGGAAGACTATATCAGAAACTCACTTTTAGTTTTGTAATGTATGAGGTTTCTATTGGACACCAAATTGGAGAGGTTTTATAGGGACCTGTGTGTATCTGTGTCTGTGTCTGTGTGTGACTGAAGTTTTCAGGGCAAAGTTTTGAAGCGGAAGTGTAAATTAGGAAATTGTTAGCACATAGCTTGTATTAAAGCCAGGAGAAAAAATTAGAAGACCTAGAAGAAAAGAGAAGAGAATCAAGGAGAAGCCTTGGCAGTGTTCCAACAGTAAGAGGTCAAGAATGTGAGGAACCAAGAAAGGAGCTGAACAGCCAGTCACATCGTAAAAAATCCAGGAGACTCGGGAGCTTTAGAACCCAAGTGAAGAAAGAGTTTCAAGGAGAGAAAAGCGATCACCTGTGTTAAATAGTCCTTATAGTCATTAAGATGAGAACTAAAAATTGGCCATAAACCTTAGCTATGTAGAGGTCATCGGCCATCTTGACAAAAGCAGTTTTAGTGTCTTGGTGGGTGCCTATTTAACCTGACTGTAATGATCAGAAGAGCAGAAAAAATGATAATACTGGAAATAGAGAGAATAATCATTGGGACTGTAGCTTGAGAATGCAAGAGCCGATAGGATCTACTGGAAAAATGGAAAGTTGGGTTTGGATTAGGAGCATAGGTAAATGTTCCACAGCAGTATGAATAAAGGAAGCGTGTACAGACATAGACACAAGTAGATGAGTTAGATATGATGGCTTTGAGCTATTAATTTCTCAGTGAAGGAAATCAAGTTATCAGCTCAGAGTAAGAATGGGGAAGGAAGTATTGGAAGATTTAGGAGTGAGAATAAGGCAAGAAATATTTTTCTTGGACAGTAAGGGAAGAAATTGGCCATAAAAATGAAACCAGAGTACTTAGAAGGCTCAGGTCTATTCTAACTGAAAATTTATCTGACCCCAATTTTTTCAGATCAATATGTGTATCACTTCTACCACTTAACATTCTGTATCGAAACTGTGTGCTCAGTTTCTGTCTATTCAGTAGACTGTGAGCTGCTTGAAAGCAAGACATATTTTTGGTTCACTTTCACATTCACAACATCCAAATACAGTCCTTAGAATGAAGTGTGAAATTAAGAAGTGTTTAATAGATGAACAAATAACTGATGAGATGCATTGTCTCTTGTGCTAAAGATATATAAACATCAAAAATATGTCCTTTATATTTGGGAAGTTTAATGCTAAATCTTGTTTCATATTTGAATTCAGTAATCACTTCTTGATCTCTTTTCCAGTAATTTTTTAAACTTTAGGTGCATTGCTGAGTTAACCATTCTCCTCAGTTCATGGCATATCATCACCTCTGACCTCCCTTAGTTTTATAATTTTTATTTACTTTTTTAATAGAAAATTATTTCCATTTTCATAAGCGAAGTGTGAGCATATGGCTTGCCAGCAAAGAATGTGATAAGTCTTTTGGCTTTTGACAATCCTGTAGGTAAAAAATGGTAGCTCTCTATATTCATTATAGTTTTAATTTCAATTTCAATAATCTAGATGAAATTGAACATCTACCCTTATGTTTAAAGGCTATTTACATTTTTTTGTTTGTTTTTTTCTGTGAATTACCTGTTCATAACTGATCATTCCAATACTATGGCCATTTTATTTCTTGACACCCTTTCTCCACTGAGGATGTCTTACATCCTAATTTCCAATAACTGCAAATCTTTGCATAGTCTTACATTTACTCATGACCTCCTATTCTTCTAGTAAGCTTTATTTTGGATATTCTCATTGCTCACAAGTATTTACACTAGTTTATTCTATTTAGTATGAGATATTCTAACCTCATTATTTACACATTTACTAAAGCAGCTGAACATTTATACTTTCTATTCCATGTAATATTACCTATGTGGCAATATTTTCTGAAGGTTCTAAGGTTCTTGATATTTTTTTCCTTACGTTAAAGATTTAATTTGACATGTCTCTGTGGGTCAGCACCCCTTTACTATGAAGTATGGGCATCCTGTCACCGGGAACAACCAACCAGCTTAGCAAACGGAATAATTGGTACCATTCTTTTCACATACACAAAAGTAACTTAAAACAGAATAGAGCTTTTATCATCAATTGATTCTTAGAAGTCCTTTCTTGATATTTCAGCCCCAAGGCTTATATCAAAGTTGTTTCCTTCAATGTGGAAACTTCAAGCTTCCAATTCACCAGTCTGCAGACCCTGAGGATCAAAGCAGACCTGCCCTGTGATCCACAGCTAAGCACTTACTTTCTTGAAATGATGCTTAGTGCTCTGATTCGGGATCAAGGTCTAAGCGTGCTGCTATGAGATGATAAATTAGGGAACCAGGCGATTACACCCTTTGGCCTCCACTGAGATCTTCGTGAGCCGGAGCACTTGTCTCCAATTCCTCTTTGACCTGTCGTTGTTTCCATATGGCGGCCACTACTCAGGATTCTCACTTGACTAACACACAGTTCCTGAAAGATTGGCATGTGTGAGGAGCCTGATTGCTTCATACTATGGTTATTGAAAGTCTATGGAAACCAAAGGGTCTATACAACTGTACACTATCCTCTTTCCACTACCATTTTATTTAATGCCAGCATTCATGTTCTTTTCTCTCACACTGATTATTAAAATGGTAATTTCCTTACGTTTAAAAATTCTGTGGTAGTTCCTCATTTCAATCTATCAGGCTGACGTGTTACAGTGTCTTCTCATTAGTTAGAAAAGTCATGATTTTAAAATAATTATCATCCTCCTCCTCTGTGTTCTATTATTCAAGCTGAAATATAAACAATTGGAAAAACAAATGAGAGATATCAAGTTTTCATCATTTTTTCCAATGTTTCTCCTGTGTTAAGTGTTATATGTGTGCTCATCCACCGCTTCATCGTGCATATTAGAAGCTCAATTAGTGATTCCACTGTTCAACCTGTCAAATGATTTAAAACATACATGTGGTGAAGTGGAAATGCTAGATCTTTGTTGTCGTAAAGGTATTCATTAATCCTGGGGTGGTGGCTGAAGTGTCTCCATGCCTCAGACACTTTTCTGGTTGATATAGTCCTGTCAGTTACCCGGCTAAATGTCTTAAATGCATTTCTTTCTCTTTCTCCCCCTACTTGGTCCCGGTCTTCAGCATCTCTCTCCTGTACTTCAGCAACACTCCCTCTCTCTCCCTTTGGTCTCATCCTCTTTTACTCATCTCTCTGCTGCTAGGCTGGCCTTAAAACATCCACACATATACACACATAGGGATCTGACGGTATTATTCCTCCACTTAAAATCCTTTCATATTCCCAGCTAACTATCGAATTTTCTTTCCAATTGAGGTCATCTGGAATAGGTAAACAAGAGAAACTAACTCAAATGGTGCATTGAGCCTCTCATTACCAATCAATGATAACAATTCTGCTTTGTGTATTTTCTTTATTAGGCTCAGCTACAATTATATTTGAAGAAAAAGGATTAGTCAATGATTGCTATAATAATGCTGTATAATGAACATCTTCCAAATGTCAGTGTCTTTCAGTAACAAACATTCACTTTTCTTGTTTGCAGGTCTTCGGGTTGGTTGAGGCAGTTTTGCAGCAGGTACTCCAAGTTTCTTCCACATGTCTTTCTTTCTGATATGAATGGCTGTGCGTGCCCTGTTTTCCTCATGAAGCGTGCAGAGCTCCAGAGACAGGGCAAACAACACAAGGGCCTTTCAAAGTTTGCTCAAAACCTATGTGCTCGCATGACATTGGCCTACAATGCCACATAGCAAAGAAGTATCTTAAACCCAGAGTGAAATGATGACAAGGGCATGGAGGGCATGAAAGATTGTGAATAAATAATACTAGAAACTTGTGAATAACTAATACTATCTACCATAAAATGGCTCTGCTGTTTTAAACAGAAGTTTTAAAACAATTGATCTGCCACATAAAGTACAAACCTTAAGAGAAGAATCAAAATCCTACATTACCTCTTCTTATTTATATTTCACTTTGTTTTTGGCCACTCTCTGCTATATCTTAGTAGTACTTGCAGCAAATGAATCATAATACTTTCATATGCATATATCTTTTCCTCTGTTTTGAATGCCCTACCTCTTCTGCCCAGAGAAATAGTTCTCATCCCTGATTACCCAGCTTATGGTTAACCCATGCTTCCCCCAAATAAACCATTCAACTGGCCAAAATTAAGACACACTAGATTTTGAAAGCAAATGACTCACATGTAGCCACAAATACATTTAGTTCAATCAAGTGAAGGCAAGTCCTGTTTCAGCAAAAGTCTGTAAGGGAATGCTGCTGAGATTGGTTTTGTCCATTCTGGTTCAAGAATGCTGATGAGGTTGGATTTACTTTTCCCAGGTTTTTCCTGGAGGAGGCACATCAT